>NW_020312176.1:0-54736 GCF_002999335.1 Cyclospora cayetanensis | reverse complement strand
TCTTCATTTATCAAGCAGTATACAGCCTACTATATCTAGTACGTTCTATTGCTCACTCACATGTCCCTAAGCCCTAAACCCTAAGCCCTAAACCCTAATCCCTAAACCCTAAACCCTATACCCTAAACCCTAAACCCTAAACCCTAAACCCTAAACCCTAAACCCTAAACACTAAACCCTAAACCCTAAACCCTAAACCCTAAACCCTAAACCCTAAACCCTAAACCCTAAACCCTAAACCCTAAACCCTAAACCCTAAACCCTAAACCCTAAAACTATTACAGTAGATCAGAACGTACAGGACGACTGTTACCTTAATGAGGATCTTACCACCTTCCTGTCACCCTAGTCCTGGACTATCTCCCGGCTGGTTTCGGCGTAAGATTTAGCTTAGTGTAACAATCTAAGTGCGACCGATACGAAAATAGCTGTTGAAGACGTTAAACATAGCTTTGCTTCTTGCCTATATGCGTGCTGGCCAAGTCACGCGCCGCCTATGGTACTCTACAAAAGTGTCACATGTCTGTTTTATATCTCATACAACACTAGATGCAAAAATGCAAAAATGCTATGTGATTGGAACCTGCCTTGACGGTGAATTGTTTATTTTTTTCAGCTGGATATTGGTGAAGGTAAAATTTATGCTCACTGCTCCGTGCGGTGCTAAAAAGGAAATATGCACGAACCATACTCTGGCCAACCTCAAATCGGGGCACCAGGGTTGGTTACAGCATTCTCGGATTATGGGAATACACCGTGCTCTGAAATTAACAAGCTGGATAAGGCCACATATCAGCGAACAGCGGAGAGCACTATTTCAAACATTTCAAGAATCAGTGTACTACAAAAACTATGGCTCTTAAGAAGATGCTGTGCTAGACACTATACTGCGGTTGGTTACCTTTTACGACCCCTCCACAACAAGCAAAACAGCACCGCGTTTTGCGTCAAGATTCCGTAGAACAGTATTGGAACAACTGCACCAATATAAAACCTTACGTCCACCGTGTGACTTGCACAAAAAGCGACCTGGTCGATTAGCGTGCCAAGAGGTGTCTTCCGACGGGTCCATTGAACATGTAACACGTGTACGAGGAAAGAATCACCTGTGGTTCCTGTAATCGGAGGCCAACTCATAGACACCCAAACCATGAAGGGCTAGTGAGCTGTTCAGCAGTCCAGTGCTAAAGCAGAACCTTCTGCACTGTCGGGGACCGCCGCGGTCCCAGATAGTGCATATTCAGCACTAAAGTATCACGTTTGTGATTGGTGATAATACTCTCAGTTTAAGCAACAAATGGACACATGCTTCCAACAGCTTGGGCATTGGCACACTGTCTTTTGGTGAGCTTTTGTGTCTGCGTGATACGCGGCAGCAGCTGAAGCAGCTAGAAAAACGTATATGCTTAGTAAAAGCATGCGCTCCATGCAAGGTGATATAGTCTGCGCGGGCTGGCTTTGCAGTTCACCAGTTTTAATGCCTTCTAAACTTCCTGCCCTACGCCTGAGACGTACTGCTATGCACACCACACCTAGGACTTAAAAAGACCTCCCAGCGATATACTTCTGTATGCATATGCATATTTCGTGCATCTGTGCTCCGAGCTTCGGCGATGACATTTTTCAAAACGATCAATAGACCAAAGAAGCAAAAATGGCTGCCTTGTCATTCTGCAGAATCAGCACATCCAAACAAAACGACATCGCAATCTATGACGAGCTCTAAACAAGGATACATATAATGCTGCATGCACACTCACAGTGCTCTGGGCGATTGCGCTGTCAGTTTTGTGCGGGTGGTCCACAGCTAATGATTCAACGCCTCGCACGAGGAACTCTTCCTGGCCACCCTTCGCAGGACATTTTGAAACGCATGCGCAACATAGCATATCGAACTGGCAAAGCCACCGAGATGGGCGGTGAGCTTGCATTCATTGAACCACCCATAAAACTTGAAGATGCTCTGAGTTAATTGATCGATCTTACAATACGAACGGCACAGATATGTAACTATTATACCTGATATATACAAGCTTCAATGCACCGGAGTTCATGCTATTTTGTTACTCAGAACTAAAACACGCAAGCACTTCTGTGGCGCTCGCTGTCCTTGGCTATCTACGTCGATCCCCCAGGCAGATAACCTTGGTTTCTCGCCGAACGTCCACAATTGGAAGCAGTAGGATTAAACGCATAACAATGGGTTTAAAAATCTGGGTTCCTAAAGACCACTGTGCGGCACTACGGATAGGTGAACTTCAAAGTTCGGCACACAGCTGATATCCCCAGAGTACAATGCATGTGAAGAGTGAGGTTGAAAGATATATGTCAGCTGCTGAGACTCTATACTGTCACTTCCTACTACTTCGCATGGGGACTCTGCTGCAGATGCTTTACGTGGTCCAACAACACTATCAGCTGGGGCACAGGATACACGATGATTAACATGCATCTACAAACAACCTGAGGCAACGCTCCTTCTATGCCAAGAAGAGTTTTGCTGAGGTCCCTCCCAAGAATCCACAACAGTGCAGTAGCTGTGCTTCTCTTTACACTGAACATATGAGGCGCACTTAAACTGGCTCTACCAGTGTCGAGACCACTGCTGAACGTCGACACTACCGCATTTATTCGACTTGCATTAATTCGTCGACAGCCCTCAAAACTGACAATGCCTAAGATTTTTGCCCAACAGGACACTACTGGACGTGGCCATAGTGTGAAGAATAAATACGACATTCGCGTCATTTTACTCATCTATAGAGACCAAGGCTGAAACGAACGAAAACTATGCTCTGCAAAGTCTTGCAAGGTTCACATATTGCACACAGCGAACCGTCCAATAGAAAGTAAATCACCAATGCTAGTGGTACTATTAACAAGCTAGATAGCTTCCAGCCGTGGAAGTCCATATTAGGATCAACACCTAAAAACGCATCGCTGTAATACATGTACTGTACATATATCTCCAACCCGCTATCAAAATCTTCAAGAACATTCCCATCTCTAGTCCGCCATACTGATCTGGTCGACAAAACCTCACTGACGCATCCATAAACAATATATTGGCTGTTGGATCGTGTTTTTCTACTAGCTGCATGACTACGGCATCCACACATCCTTTAAGCCAGCCTCTGCTTCCGCAACAGGCGTTGGGCCACGTTCAACTGTAATAGCCCCAGGCGATTTCTCGCCTACTGCTGCCAAAGAAAACTAGCTAGCTAGATTATTTAGCAAGTCGATCCAAGGTAGACAACAGTTCTAGAGAAATCTACGATCGCGCTGCATCCAAAGCCACTGGATGATCGTTGTCTTATAACAGGTGGCGCCACCAGCTACAACACCGCATCTTAACCCTCCCCGGAAAGACACTTTACTTAGGACTACATATTACAACAGAAACATGGCGGGAATCAATAACTCCCGGGTTCTCCCTGCCCGCGCCTGATTTCCCGAGATGGGTGACGGATTGCTTCAGTGCATTGCTGCACTGCCCAAGGACTATGATCAAGCGCACCTAGTTGCGCATAGCACTCAGCGCAGAGACACACATTGCGCACAGAACTCTGCAATAAAAGGATCTACAGAAAGCAAGTCAATGAGTCAATTCTTTACAAATTCTTACTAATCGAAACTAGCGCAGAACATCTTTCACCACAATTTAACGCGCTACATTCCCACTGCCTAGCTGGCTAATACATCAAATGTCCCCTTTACTCATGTTGCCTTACCCAGAAATGGGTAATATGGTCAAATACAAGGCAAAACACATTGTTTGCAGTTCAAGCTCTCGCTGCTGATGTCGCCAACGAGGCAGACACCCGAAAGCAGCAAATTACTACATGGCGCATGCATATCACTACTGCGTGTGCAATGCCTTTTTGATTAACTACAGCGAAGCCTACAAAAGCACTCGAGAAAAAAAAAGAGGCATAACACTTCAAAAACGTTGTAAGCCACTTAGTAGGCAGCATTAAAGCAGCAAGCCTTCCGTGGTGAGCAACTCAAGACATTGCTAGCTAGTATGCGAGCCAAGCACATGCAAGAGGTCACCCTGTACTTGTACGTACTCCCCTGGATCTGTGCTTTCCTGCGTGCTTGAAAATTTCTCGAAGATGCTTTCTTCGTGTTACTTGGGCCGATAGTTTTGAACGATTCCGCGAGGCTTGCTGCAATGATCCCTGGTCGTCTATGTGGCTTCTCACACCGAGGACCTTCGCCTCAGCCCATCTTGCCCTGAGGGCAGCTGTTGTTGCCTTCTTGCGAGACCGGAGCTCGGGGAGAGGCATTTTCTGCGTCTTGTTAGGAGCTGAGAACAGCGATTATGCACAAAGATCCCAGTTCGTGTGGATAGACACTGGAAAGAGAGAGATTGTAGTAAATTAAGTCTGGAAAACCTAGCTGCTGCCTCTTGGTATGCTAAATACAAAGGGAGCATCATAAATTTGCTAAAAGCAGTTCCTGTGCGGGATCCTTAGGGTTGCACGTCCTGTCTCGAAATTATAGAACAATACATTTACCTAGTGGAGAGGAGAGTACTATTTATTAGGTACCACATATTAAGCACACAAACCAACCTATGCCGAGGGCTCGTAGTGATGCTGCGACGAATTGGCGCCGTTGGAAACGGCCCAAGTGAGGGTAGACTGCGATCCAAACCAAATCCATAACAAAACGCAGTACCCTACATAAATAGGAAAGCAAACACTGCATTACAGAAATAGAAAGCTCGGGGATGCATGAAATCAAGGGCAAGTACTATTAGAGAGGCAAGAAAGAGCCACCCACCCAGATTCCGAATATCATGCACCGTAGCGTCAAACTCCTTTTGTAATTCAGCTTGTAACTCCTTGTCCCGCCCTGGTCCATTTGAATGTCCCTTTGAGTCCATTCCACGGGCTGTGTCAGTAGCTTCTTTCGATTCGCCGCTGGGGGAAAGACCTCCTAGCTTTCT
This sequence comes from Cyclospora cayetanensis, assembly GCF_002999335.1. Taxonomy (NCBI): domain Eukaryota; phylum Apicomplexa; class Conoidasida; order Eucoccidiorida; family Eimeriidae; genus Cyclospora; species Cyclospora cayetanensis. The sequence goes on along the minus strand of NW_020312176.1, from coordinate 49,782 downwards.
TAGCAGGTGAAGGGACCGTGAGTGACTGGCACCTCCCTGTTCCGCGCATACAATATGAGCTGGAACTGAATTCTCGGCCCTCTTTGCTGCTCGGCTTCGTGCTAGTGAACCCTTACGCATACTTACCCATTCCTCACGTCCTTTTACTTGGCGCTCCAAGGGCCGGATGTCAGCCCGGAAGCCCTGCTGTTCGCGTTCGCGATCGCAACAAAATGGTTTTACATTTGCATTGTCAGCATTAGCACCTTGGTGCTTTCGGCGCTGCAGCTCGGGTCTAGTTACATCTTCAGGAGAGGCTGATGTAGCTGCGGCTGCAGTGAGCTTCCTTGGATTCCCTACATCAATACCTTTCCTCTTTTGAGGTTGAGATGGGAAGGGAAGACGGGTGCTATTGCTTTCATCTGTTTCGTCCTGATTCACAGCATCTTCATGGTCATCTCGTACATGGACTGGCAAGGAAGTACAGCTGGCTTTTGTGTCCTCCTCGCTGTCACTCCACATGCCTGCGCAGTGCTGCCGCAGCAAATCTTCCACTAACTCCAATTTACGCCTCTTTTTAATGCTCTGCGCCCTTTTGACAGCATTTTCTTTGAGCCGTTTCATGGGTTCTGATTTGGGGCAACAATCCCGTATACGCCTTGTGGGGGGCAGAGTCTCACTCGGCATGGCCAATTAAATAAAGCTCCTACATGTATGAGCACCATGCAGATAAGGCGTATGAATTAAATCCTTGGGCAATGATCCCTGTGGAGTGCTGAGTTCGGCGCAGTTTCTGGGTTAAAAGTTGTGACCCTAGTACATACCACTGGGTAGACCGAGTGCTTGAAAGCTGATCGTGAAGTCAGGAGTCGGAAGATATATGTGAATAAATCGGCAGGTAATCAGAACCTTAATTGGGGTACCTGTTCCGCACATTATTTGAGCTTTTGTGGCCTTGAGGCCAAGGTATTCTTCCGACGGGGCCCCCAGCGACGGGGCCTGACGGGGCCCAGGGAAGGGAACTAAAAAACGTCTGGAGAACACCAACTATATTCTCACACAAATAGCAGTCTTTCTGTTTCAGCACAAGGCCGCATGCCTGTACACTTCTGTACATGATGAGTAGAACAGGGGTTATGCGTTAACATTACAGACTGCTAAAATCGGGGATGCCGAGCCCTGTTTACCTGCCTCTGAGATCTCACCTGCAAAGAGGGCTCAACTGGCCTTCATTGTATCCTTTTTTAAGGGGGCGATGCGCTGTACTGCGTCATCCGTGGGTCACCTTGGGGCAGTCAACTTGGAAGCGTAGGCACTGCAAGAGGTCTTCGTTGTTTCAGCCATTTCGCTCAGGATATCCACGTATCAATTGGAATTCGCGGATTTGGGGGAGTGGAAGGGGGCACCGATTGGCATTGGAAGAAAGATCCACGGTGAAGCCTCTAGCGAACTACGCAAAGCTACCAAAGTTTGAACTATCTGTGCCCAAAGGCTCAACTTCACTGCATTTCTCACGGATTGAACTGGATTTACCCAAAACAGCAGTTCTTGATAGACCGCAGCAGCTCATTGCCGAAGCGCAAAATGCCGCGGTTCGCGTTCTCAGAGAGTCCCTCGCGGGTGAGCCAACCTCCTCTAAAAGCAAGGTTGCCCTGGAAGAACTGAGGTGCTTACTGGGCTTAAAGGGACATCCATTTCGTATTGTGGCACAGATGGAACGCCCGCAGGCGCGTTCGAGCGGAGCTGTACGCAGGCACTTGTGTAAGGAAATTTTACCACAGGAAGCCATCCCCGAGACTCGCAGTGATCAAGCCTCCCCGTATCCCTTTGTGGTTAAATCACTCCAAGAAACTACAAAGAGCATTCAGGGAATCGCCGGCACTGTCTCTTTTTTCCGGCTCCTGCAGCTCTGCTGTAACTTAGCTCAACTTGGCCGCTGTCCGCCTCTATTGGCTGCTTCAGTGTTGCAGCAGCTGCTGTTGCCGCCCCGTTGCCTTCACCCATCCAGTGTGGCCTTCGGTCTGCAGCTATCTGCCCTACTTCTGGAGCAGACAATGCTGCGGGTACAATGCAATAAGAGCTCTTCCGGCCCCAACGCCGTTCAGCCTGATCAGCTGACCCCACACGATCCCAGCAGACCTCCAAAAGGTCTTCAAGCTCAAACTGGTAGACGGCGGTATGTCTCTTCACCTACGGCTGTTTCTGGAAGCCTTTCCTCTACTGTAATCCTCAGTCGCTCCTCCTACCCAGGTTTTCAGGTCGACGGCCACATACCACATTCGACGTTGCCTGGCATGTCTGAGGTGGCAACGCTGCAACGGCTGTCTCTTTTAGTGGCAACGCAGCTCCTTGAGTTGCTGACCCAAAAAGATGACCTGCCTACGCGACTACCATTAAAAACATGCGTAATGACTGCAGAGGCCTGCATTCGTCTGCTGAGTCAGAAACCCGACGCGGACAAATTTGTACAGCTGCCAACAGCGTTTACTACTGCCACTACCCTATCTCCAGGGGCCTGCCTTCTAGATGGAGGAAAAACAGCTGAATCCACGCTTTTCCGGACAGACCCAAACGTATTGGGCTTGCCAGAGTGCTCAACGCCCTCTGCAGACAATACGGTGCACCCCGCAAAAGCGAAACTCACAGAATACACCCTACGAGACACGCACTTACCAATACCCGTTCCTTCCGGCATGCCACCGAGAGCTATTTGTGACTTGCGAGTCGCTAGCGGATTGTCAGCGGTAGCTCTATGGCATCGTATACAGAAGTCTCTGGCTCCTGCAGTGGCAATGCTGCTGCTTGCCGAAGCCAGCGCCCGTAAAGAGCGCGGCGCAGTAGTGCTCCGCAAAGAGCAGGAGGCATATGGACGGGCAGATGAATTACTGGCGGCCGCAATGTCCGCCGCTCTCAAATGCGGATTAACACGCTTAGTAGCCAAGAGGCTACTGTTGCGTCTTCTGTGCCGCCTACAGCAGCATCATTCTAATGTTTACCAGCTGCCTGCACTGGGACCGAGTAAAAACCGGGACGTGGTTACTGATACGCAATTCATGTGTGTGCTGGATTCCAACGCTGATGTATCACTAAGGGGTGTTACGGCAAGCGTTCTAACACCAGTCATCCTCGCTTCGATCTGCCGTTCGCTTGCCGTTGCTGGAGTCACCATTGGAACATCAGAAATAACCTTTCTCTTCAAAGCCATTGGGGCTTCGTTGCATGTTCATGCCATGAGGCAGTCTATTTCCGGTTTTGGGTCTGCTGGCCGTGTCAGAAAGTCTTCAGATAAACGTTGCTGTACCTTCCCTGCTGACTTCGATGTCGTTGGCGGCCAGAAAATCCCTCGTAAAGCGGATGTGTGCACTAGTACTGATCCTGCGCCACATAATCTTCCGTGCGCTTCGGCGAGTCTGTCCCATATTGAGGCTTCGTATGGGAATTGGTGCACTGTGCTGTGGGCAGGGGCAAAGATCATAAAGGGTGCCTCCTCCAATTTGCTTGCAGAAGACCCCTTTTTCCTGAAGAGACAAAGCCTGATTCTGTGCCAACTACTTGTTACCCTTGTTGGGGGGCTTTCAACTGCGGAGCCCGCAGATGCCGCGCAGATTGCTGAAGCGTTGCGACTGCTTTTGCTACTCGATCTGAGGCTAGACTCTCACCAGCCATGTCTCACAGCGTGCATACAGCAGTCAAGGCCTCTGTTGCTGCGCCAACAACTTTTTCGAGCAGAGGAACTCCTTTCGACCTTGCATGCGCTTGTACAGTACTTCATGGAGAATCATGAAAGATGTGGGGCCCTGGAACTTTTAGGAATTTTGCGTTTATTTGTACAATTTGACCTTCTGCATTACATTGACGTCAAGATGTACAAAACAGGAGAAAAATTCCATGTGCAGCAGGATGGGAATTGCAGGGCTCTAGCCACATCCGGGCAGTGTAAAGAGAAGCTGCTGGTGTCTGCTACAGAATTCTTGAATTGTGTGATCAAGAGGCTTTTGAGCCTTAATGGAACGCAGCAATTCAATGTCGACTGTACAGCTTCCTTGGAGAGTCCCCTGCAATTGGGGCATGGTGCTTTTGTTCATGCGGCTGACCAGCCGCTAGGAATGTTTGCACAGAGCTTACTGCGCTCGGTTGCAGTGAAATACCCCGAGGAGCTTCGAAGGATGTCAAAGGTGCATCAGGGAAGTGTACTCAGGTACCGTTGTAGAGGACATTCACACAGTGAATGGTGCAAATTTCGTTAGCCATTTTTCGTGCATTGCTTCAGCGAATTAGACTCCCAGCAACTGGGTTTGTTCGCATACATCTTAAATGCGATTTCCCGCTTCAAACTAGTACCTGTGCTGTTTCTTACACACTTAAATCTTGAGCGCATTCGGTGAAACACCTTTGAAACCGGCCCCCACCAGCTATCTCACCTTGGTACACTCCTCCAAAATTATCTACAGAACAGAGCTGCTAGCCTCGGTTATTGAGGTCCGAGGTGCCCCTTCTAATGCCTACTTGACCACAAAAGTGGCGTATGCAGCTTTACAGAGGATTTTTAGGTCATATGCATGCGAAGAAAGGAACTAGCCTACGAAATGGCACGTAGCAACAACGTGGTACCTTTTACCGTCTGAGTACTGACCTTTCCCATCAACACACGTAATTACACGTGCAAAAAGTCTCGCCAAGACCACAAAGCCGCTAATGTGTACCAGTGAAAGGAGTAGATATTTTGGGAAAAACTAGTAACCGTACATTCCTGCCTGGGGTTCACAGCTGAGAGCGTGGTGTTGACTGACTGAACAAATGAGAATGGCTTGTCGGGGAGGATTTCAAAAACTGGTCATCTTCAGTAAAGGTTGAATAGAATAGTCAAAGACGGCAAGGGCAAGAGAATCTAGAGCTGCGCGCAGCGTATTAAGTGTACAGGACACTTGAGTTTGAAATAACAGTTCCCGCAAACCTTACACTAGTTCGCTCTACGTGTCCATGATGCTTTCGGGCTTGAGCATGCTAGTAGCGTATGTGGGCTCGAGCTAAAGAAGAAAATTTTGTTGCCTCGCAGATTATTCAATCGGCTATTTACTCCTCCAATAGTTTGTTCAGGCCATTTTAGCACAACCCTGGAGCATAGCAGTGGACTGAGAGCCAACTGCGCGCATATCTGGATCAAGCAAATTCCATAATTCTCAATGCTTAGTCAGTCAACATAGCGATGTCAGCTGTCATTCCCAGCATGTGAAAATCATTATTAAAAAGCAAACTGCCACCCGGAGAGAATCAGCAATCCGTAGGGAAAATGTCCTGGAGGTGCATGCAGATAAGCATGAAAAGCCAGCAATTCGTTCACTTCCACTTATCAACTACGCAGTACAAGCCATGATTGAAAGAAACCATAAACAATTATCAGGAATATTCTTCGAGGCATGGATAAATAGGGACACGACAGGTTCTCACACATAACTATGGCGCTCCATGTTAAGCTGTACGCATCAATAACACGAGCTCTTTGTGTTAACCGCCAATGCGTGGATGTTAGTAGGTATCAAATGAGACAACCATCAGTAGCTCCACCAAAGAATTGCGAGTTTAGACTAATGCAGCTTCTTTCAAAGCGACAGGCAGTACGAAATCGCGATTCCCGGAGAACTTTTGTATCTCCCTTGCCTCCATAGAGCGCTCTTCGCAGCTATCTGTAGTGATCCTCCAGCTAATTCCCAGCAGCTTAAGTTTGGAATGCAGCCTCGCTATTAGATTAGCTGGGGCCAGTGCTTCTTTGTATTGATGCTGTCAAGGAGTTTCCGCAACTAGAGGTATTGTGCAATGAAGTTGAGCGTCGCTTCGGGCAGCGTCATGTAGCTGATTAAGTTGCACGAATTCACCTCCCTCCACACTAATCATGCATTATGGAGAAGTAGCGAAGGAGTGAATAGTTTGCTTGTTCTTCGTATGTCTTGTTTATTCTGAGGGGGCGCTACTTTGATATTACAGGACGCGACGTGTGTGGGTACGTGGGCTATTCACTAGGTGCGATGCGCAACTAGCTTCAAAGTGCTAAGAGTGCTTAGGAGGAGTATCAAACCGCATGCAAACAGTCCCTCTAGCCTCCTATTTGACCCCTGATCGTCTTGGGTTGAGAGAGGATAGATATTTATGCGAATTATGCTATCGCTTTTTCTTGAGCTAGTATCCGATACGATATACTTTAGTGTCTGCCTACGGAGGCTGTTCATGAAGCGGTACACTTGATAGTATCACGTGGTTTGCTGCAACTGTTCGCACTCATTGCAGGGGGGTGCCCGATTTCCCTAAAAAACTTTTCTGGTTCTGATCAGGTGATATGGAATATTGGTAGCGTAATATTCTCCGGCAAGTGCTCTGAGGGACATCCCTGAGACTGGGAAGCACGGTTGACGAATGCCTTTTGCGACGGCACAAGCAAGCCCGGAAGCCGATATGAGCACACTGGCCTCACAGCTGATAGGTTAGCATGTTTTCTCAGCCGGTAACATGCTCAAGAATATGTCGGTGAGGTTTTGTCGATCAGCTAAGAATGGCAACGTATGCATGGGCATGAACTCGAAGATTTCATCAACCAGGTGGAGATAAACTTCGCCTATTTGCTTGCAAGATGAGGAGAAAAAATGCTCTGCGTGGTGCATCAACTGAAGGGCGAAGCATTCCCAAAAATTCCACTTCGCGGCCACATGATGATTGGCGAGTCAGCATTTAAACAAGCGGCCGATGAAGCTTCACAGTTGGTGAACGATTCGAAGGTCCAGGAACGCCTGAGGCAGCTCCTGCATCTTTGGCTGAACAGTCAGAGTCAAGCGAAAACGTGGAATCTATATATGTCGAGGCCATATCAAATGACTGTAGTCTACAGTGTGCATGAACAAGAAAAGAAAACTTGAGGAACTTTGCGTTTCGAATCAGCCACAAATATGCAGCCAACAGCCTGTTTGCTTCTGCTCTACAGGGATAAATCGCATGATTCAACCTACAAGCACATGCAAAAACCAAAGAACTTGAACAGCTGGGATGGTCCCAGGAGAAGCAGGCTGCTGGGTTATTAAAGAAGGCGCAATGGAAACGGAAAGCCTTTCACGCTGCAGTTTAGTGTAGGAGGATACGAAGAAGAGGTGCACAGATGGCAACCTACCACGGGTCAGTCATACGCTATAACGCGTTTACGCTCATGATGAAGGATCGTTAGCCGCACTTGTCGCTGGATGTGAATTGAGTCTGTTGTCGAAGAAGACTGCCTAGAAACGCAATCTGCCTGTCCACTTGACAGCACATTTCACAAGATTCAGATTTGCTGGCAGATGGCCAAATGCAAAGACTGGTAAGGCGACTAAAGCTTTTCGATACATCAATTTAAATGTGGTTTAACCAGCATGAGCTGTGCTTGTATTCTGGACCGATGTACTATGAAGTAGTCCCAGGCACAGCGTGGATGAGCCAATGGCCGGCGCACAAGCGCGCACAGCTGCACGCTTTGGTAGTGTGTCAGGTAATGCTTCGAAGAAGTAGGTCCTGGTACTCGCAAGCATGTTCCTTTTACCTTTCATGAGCGGAGCAGAGTGCGTGCTTCAAGAAGCTTTGAGGTCGTCGATAATGAGGCGGCGTAGGACAGCAGTAAGATAAGACGGCTGCAAGCGAACAACCTTCCTTCAACGCTCTGCCGGCGGCGCTTTTTCGGGAACATTGTAGAGACGCTTTGGCCGATGAACAGTAGGATCAGGCAAATGTCAAGGAGCCAGTGGAGGTAGGAGATTGTAACGAGCTCTCAGCAGCCCGCCACCCCGTTGGTCGTCCAGCATATGGCACTACACCCTGAGCCAGCCCCAAGCTATTTTCCGCCGTACGGAAGGACCCCACAGCGTGGAGGGAACATTGAACGGCAGGTGAATGTTTTGTTAGAAAATGACAAATTGCAATAAACGATAAACTTGTCCGCACATAACACGGTAAGGGTGCCCAAAAAAGGCGGCGCTGATGCAGTGCATTTGAGATTTCATAAGATTGTTGCAAAGCTGAAGCTGTCAACTCCTCATTTTGTCGACGTACCTGACAGGAATCGAAAGTATACTTGACCTTGGTCGTTCCAGAGGCCTGCTAACAAACGCCCTTCTCCCTGACAATCGCTATGAAACGATTTTCTACACTCGCAGGTCGCAAGCTCGTGAATACAGGTATGCTGGTTGAAACTGTTTATGTCCTATTTGAGCAGGTGAGCCAAGGTGCTTGGGCCCGTTGTGCACCCATCAAGCGGGGGTAAGTATATTTCTTCGTGGACAACGTCATAGCCTTCAGCTTTCAGGATACACATCGACCGTCACGAATTTCATGGACCAGGCGGAGGTACGCAAAAGTTCGAAAGTGTTGGATTTTCCATGAAATCAGGCCTCCACCTTTCGCACAGCGCAGCTCAGTCAGAGATAGGAGAATGAAGAAAATTAAGTCGTAGCCACTATGCTTACGCATCAACTAGCACGCCAAGATTTTTTGTAGGCTTGCGCCTAATTGCTGATATCTTTTCCCTGGCTTGCTGCAGTCACTGCTCCTCTGACCGAGCTACTGTGAAAACGGCAGGCTGCAGCCTGGGAAGAAAAGGCTGATGCTGCAACGAAAACGTTTACCGGCCTCGCTGCACCTCCTCCGGCACTTGCGCTGCCAGATTGTGACTGTAACTGCTATAGAAGAACAGGTGTTGGTTAAGTCGCGGTGGAGGCTCTTCTCTCCCAACTAATTACTAATTTTCCAAAGCACAAAAATTCTTCTCGCTGCTCTTACTGCTTTATTAAAAGGAAGCAGCGGAGATCACTGCGGGAATTGGACTCTATGTAGTTTAGTGAGGCGTGGAAAAGTGCCGACACTATTGTTATGCAGGTCACTTTACTCTCCAGAAAAAGCATCTGCCTTTACTGTAGCTTACAAAGCTTTCTCTGGACGTGATAACCCTAGAGCTATTCGATAGCTTGGGTGTCTCGCTCAAAACGACCTTGCAGTGAAGTGTAGGATGGGCATCACCAACGGCGTTGCCGACGCGCTCTCGCGAGCCTCAGCAATTCTCTAGTGTGGCGCGATGCGCTCTTGCCTTTTCTAATTTGCGATAACTACCATAATCGCGTAAGTATAATGCGATGGACACCCATTCACCCGCTACCATTTTCAGAATCTAGAATGGCAAGAAGGTAAAGGAACGTCTCGGTGATAATGACCTCTGCCTCAAAAGAAAGCGAGGACTCCCCCGCTTGTACATTCCAACTTCGCCTCGCAACGCCGTCCGCACACAACACATGCTCTGATCCTTGTGGCGGCCTGGGATGGGTCCTGCGGGCGACGAATGTGCATTGGGATGAATGCACTGGGCTGCTTAGATTCTTGGCAGCTTAAGCTGCACAATTTTTCTTAACCGAACCTTGCACTAACCCTTTCAGGGCTTAAAGAGCTTGGTACCGATTTGACAGTGGACTTTGTTGGGCTCAGGATAGCATCTACATCCTTGTCGACAGACCCAGCAATTATGCATATTCTACCCCTCGCTCCAGCTATGTCATGCCTCGTGCAGTCGCCAAATTATTTTGTATTCATGTCTGGAAACTTAACAGATTTTCCAAGAGAATTCCTTATAAGAATCCGGAGTTCGTTAGGGAGTAGTGCGCTCTGGCGTGCCACAACGACATGTCTATGCACTGACCGAAACATGACCACTGCAAACTACATCGGCAAATGGGTAGAAAGGATGCACCAACTGCAGCCTCCGCAGGTGTGGTGTCTCTCTATTCACGAAATTTCAATTGCTTGCTTGGCTCGAATTTCTTCCTCGAGTTAAATGGTGTGCAAACGTTGCTCTAGGACTCAGGGAAGCACTGCTAACCTGCTGCATTTTGAAAGTGTTTGTACATTTTAGTTGTCTTCTGTTTTCCGCAGCAAGAGGCTTCCACATTTCAGCATTCTGATGACAGCGAGCCAGCATGCCACCTTGGATCATGTTCGTCTGGTCCCTCATTCGTTGTTGGGTAGAGTGATTGTCTGTCTTCCCGTCAATTTCCCTTTAACAATTGATGCACACCTTTCTAATATCTTTTGTACTGCCTTGTACGTTTCTGTATGCCTGGGGATTGACGAGAGGCGGGGAACTTTTGCTCTCTCCAACACGCAGTAGGTCTTGACGTACAGGCGTAGAACATGAGCGGGGTTTTTGGAAAGGGAAGGGGGAAGAAGTCGCGGGCTGGGTAGCACTTCACACATTCTGTTGCGGTGCTCTGTAGGACTGAAAATTAGTTAAGAATTGACAGATTGTTTTTCGGTTATTATTCTTTATATGCCCATGTGTGCGCGTGCGCTAAATGCTACGTGTGACTAGCTGTGAATGTTTGCAATCCTTAGAGGGTGCAGCACCGTACGCCTTAGCTGTCCCTCTCTTGGTGGCGGAATTCTGTGGGTCGCGGCATGAAACCGAGGGGCTTCTCTTGAAAGGCACTTCATAAATTTCTGTCGAGTGTGCATGAGTCTAGAATGAAGTCTGTGCCCATATATATCGTAGATGGAGCATTGCACTATTTTGTATCTAGTCAAAAGGGATTATCACTGCATAAGATATGCAGGCATAAAAGTTGGTCAATTCTCGATCGATTCTAGGTTAATATGAATAATCTCATAGAAAGTGGTTGGATGTTGCTCGGCCAGTTACAGTGAGCCTGTGAGAGCAGGTGATTTTACCGTCTGTTACTGTGCTGGCTGTATAACCAACTTTATATCGGTGAACACTCGGCCCTCTAATCCAGTCGTTTGGTCTGGCTTGTTTAGAGGCACGCGGGAGGCGAAGTGACTCGCAAAATTGTACGCCATGTCGGGTCCCTCTCTCGGATTCACTAGTGTGGTAACCACAGAAAGTTGCCGCGACAACAATATTAGGGGATTGACGTAGCTTAGCACCTATAACACAAGGTGAAATTTGCGTTACTCTACCCGTGAATCGGCGTAAAGGATAGAGGTTAAAGTAATGTGGGGCTCATGCTGATCACGTGGGATGTTACGGGAGAAGCTTCCACTGCCTAACATAGATTTCCTCGTTGTTAAGTATATAGGAAGCTTGACAATTTGTTTTCCGTACATGTGCATGCATTTCAACATATTCTAGTAAAATTGGTGGGGGCTGCGTTGGGGTCGGCTACTTGGGTCGGCTGCGGGAAACAGCTCGCGACTGATTCTACCATAGTTTTTAGCATTCGCATTTTCCTTTTCAACTTTGTTTGTGCTTTCTCGAACTCAATTATACCACCAGCGGATTCAGCTTATCGTTCGCTCGCCCCATCCTACTAGTGGGGGGCGCTTCGCAATACAAACACCATGGCGAAAAGCAGCTCATGAATATATTGCCATTGATCCCTGAAGCTCACATGCATGTACTCCCCCTAAGGCATCACTTTGAGGCTCTTTGTATGGTCTTCCTCTCTTTTGTGCGCCTTATGTACGGCACTTGCATGGAACGAGCCTATAATGCCTTCGATTACAAGGTAAAAGGGTGTTGGTTTGTTGTTTATTTGCTCACCAGGCGAGGTAATATGGTGTACCCGATAAGTAGCTATTATTGAAATCTTCACTCACATACATTGTTGACGATGTACATACATGAAATCATCTTAGATGGATTCAAGTCCTACTCCTCGCGGGTGGTGGTGGGACCCCTCCATCCCCAGTTTAACGCCATTACTGGTCTCAACGGTACAGGCAAATCAAATGTACTCGACTCAATCTGCTTTGTCCTTGGGATCTCAAACCACTCTTTGGTGAGCACTATTCGGGCGCGAATTTGCCGCCACGGGATGCTGCTGTACCGATATACCGGGACACCAAGACTTACGTCATTCATGTTCAGGAAACGGGTTAGAAATTTTCTATGCGCGATAGTGAACAAATTTCAAGGCAATTTACCTCAGGTTTGCACGTATGCTACTCGCTGCCCCCAGTTTTTAGCGCTGGGGGTGCCTTCCGCTGTCTTGAGGCTCACAATCTGTTGTTTACACGGTATGTTGTGTATTTTTTGCAGGTTCGCGTTGCTAGGCTGGAGGACTTAGTCTATAAGCAGGGGCAGGCAGGAATAACGAAGGCCACAGTAACCATCAAACTCAAAAATGACCCCAACCAACCAAACAATCCTCTTCCTCCCCCGTACAAGGATATGAGAGAGATCTCCATTACGCGGCAAATCATAATCGGTTCGAACAGCCATAATCGTTTTGCTGATGCGTTCTGAAGAGCCCTCAAGGGACTTCCTTGATTCTTAAGATGCTAACAGCGAAGTGAACTCGAGGGCACCAGAGAGTGGCAATCTGTAGCGCAGCAATTCTATTTTTGCAGCAACAACACAATAGTCTTGTTAGGTGACAATCGTCACACGGTATGCAATGTGTGTCTGTTCGTGGGAATTAGAATGCTGAATGTAGATAGTACGTTTTGGGGATGTATTTTTGATGCATTATTCTTATGTTTCAGTAGATCCGCTGTGTGGCACGTTTCGCTTTGTAGGGGGCAGAGATCGGTACTTACTCAACAGTCGCATCGCGCAGGTGAAAGAAATTCGAGATTTCTTCCAATGTTGCCAACTCAATATCAATAGCCCACATTTCATGATCCAGCAGGGTGAGCCACATAGTAACGAAAAAATGTGAAAGGCCTCTGGAATTTTCCTTCATTTATGACGTGTTGACAATAAGTGTGTCCGTAGTGAAATCCACGAAGTTTCCTTCAGTTGCATGCACGTTCTTTGTGCAGAACGGTCATTGTCTTTCCGTTTTGTCAGGATTTTGTGTGCCCCTAATTGTGCCTGTGTGTGTATGCACGCTTAGGAAAGATTACCAAGGTGATCAACATGAAGCCCAAGGAGCTGCTAGGGCTTATAGAGGAGGTTTCGGGCACTCGGATGTACGAAGTGAAGCGGGCAAACGCGGTCAAGCTTGTGGAAAAGAAAGAGCAGAAACTCATGGAAATACAGAACATCTTATCGGAGGAAATAGAGCCCAATGTACAACGGCTTCAAAAGGAGAAAGCTGATTATCAGAGCTACGTCACCCTGAAGGAAGCATTACAACACTTCCAAAGATTTGACACGGCATACCGCTACTACTGGTCTGCCCCAAGTCACATCGTTCCCGATGTACTTTCCTTTGCTGGCTTTGCGATTTTGTGCACACCGATCTAAAGTCACTGTCTGTGCCATTACGTTAGAGGTTCTTCAATAATTGCGAAATAGTGGGCGGTTTACCGAAGGTTTGTTCTTCACCAGGTAGCAGAAGCCATTTCCTAGGGGCTTGAGCTTGCGGTCAATGTGGAGGAGCGGAGGATTTACGGCTTTAGAATGTGAATGTCATCTGCGCAGTGCAAAACAAACTGTGCAACAAGAGGTAGAGGCCTTTGCCGATCTACAGCGGCAGAGGGCAGCCTTAATGGCGGAGCTACAGGAGGCCGACAGGCAAAAGGACGAGGCTGAACAGCGTCTAGAGGCTCTTCAGGCAACAAGACTGGAGAAGGACGCGCCCCTAAAGGCCTTACGGAAGAAGAAGGAAGAAGGAGAAAAAGTAATGTGGAATTTAATCTTGCACGTGTGCACTAGGCACTGGGGGTTTACTGTGACATCTAGACATGTTCATTGATCCAATATCTGTAGGGCACTGTGGGTCATATGGGGCCACTCTGGCCTGCACAAAGGAACTTTGGGAAGTAGAAATCCATTTTCTGACAATTTTATACAGTCTTGATTTTCACCCCCTATTCTCGTTTGGTCTCTATTCTGTTAATGTCCTCTTCTTTCCTTTCTCGTTGCTTACCTTTTCCAGGCTCTGTCGCGCCTGCAAGCAGACGCCCGTAGCTGCAAGCGGGATCTAGAGATGCTGCACGCTTCTGTTAAAGAGCAGGAGAAGGAGGAGCAACGTCTAGAAAAAGCTCTGGAGGACAGGCGGAACTCGCGGTCAGCGGAGGCAGCGGAAGCTGAGCAGCTGGCAGAGGAAGTCGAGCGGCTCAGAGCTGACCTAAAAGAGAAATCTGAAAAGCTTCAGGCAGTCAGCAGCGGTGGCGTGGGGGGCTCTGGCTCCATTCGGGATTCTCTCAAGACTGGTCGATCAGAGGAAGCCAAGCTAGAGGCTATGGATTTCTCCATTATGCAAGATATCAGCTATCACAAGAATGAGCTCCAGGAATTGATTGCAAAAGACAAAAACGCATCTGCGGTGTGCCAACGCAACAATTTCTTTTTTTGTCTATCCTAATGCTTGTCTTCATCCATTCTGTAGCGGCCGGGTGCAGATCCGCTCTTTTGTTATCGGCGCTGTTGTGTTGCATCCGCAGCGTATTGCCTCACATCTGTCCTTCAGCTGTCAATCCACCTCCTGTCCCCTGCGCTTTCCTCAGGATAGGCACAAAATGGAGAAAAACGTCCAGGAGCAAAGGACTCGTGTAATGGAGCTGAAAGCGCAACTGGAGGCCCTCGAGACCACCGACGGGTCGAGCAAGGAACTCGAGGCGAAGCACACGGAACTTCAGGAGGTAAACAGCTCTGCGGTTGCTCCGTCTAGAGCCAAGAAGGCTTCCTACAATCCCCTTCCTTTGCATTGGCACACTCAGTGGCTCAGCAAACGCCCGTGTTGTTACCCGGTTCGCGCCACTTGGGAAATTGTGTAGACCCTCTGCAAGGCAATTCGTCCATATGCCACCCCTCTGTGGGCGTTGCTGGATGCCCATTCTTACCACTTCCATTCATGTTCTCTACTTCGCACTAACGCCGGGACTGTTGGCTGCTGCCGCAGAGATTTCGTGCGCTATCAGCGGAGGCGCAGGAGGCCCTGCAGGAACTACGGGCGTGGTAAGCTTTTTAGGCTGGGAGTTCCTCTGCCTTCAGTCTTTTTGGGGTCTTCACGAAGAAGCACTGCAAAGCTATTCACTTGTTACGGTTTCGTGTGCGGATGCGCTTCTTCTCTGTAAAGCCCCCAGCTTCCTGGCTATCTTCAGTTGAGTTTCCCAAATATCATTCTCAGGGCCAAGATTGACGTAAAGCTCCCCCGTGAACTAAATCCATCGCGCTTTCTCGGTCAGATCTTTGAGCTGGTATCCATCAAGCGAGAGTTCCTTTCTTACAGCAAAGCCATGCAGGTGAGCTCTGAAACATGAGGAAAGGCTACTTTGATAAAGGATGGAAAAATGCATTTCTAAAAAACGCCCGCATATCTATAAAAGTAAATAACGCTCTGCCCATGAGCCAAAAGCTCTTATTTGCGCTGTGTGCTCGCGGCACCACCGGAATAGCAAGCTTAGCACGTAGGCGCCAGTTTAAAAGGATTAACGAAGGACCTTCAAGCAGTGCTTGCTAGACAGTACAACACGAACGTCTTGCTACCTTTGAGAACGGTACTTTGTTTGCTGGTAGGTCCTTGTGGGGGGCAAGCTCGAGTACATCGTGGTAAAAGACAAAGACGCCAGTAAGTCACATCTGTGTTCATCGCATGCAGAGCTTTCAGAGCACAGGAAGAAAAACCAAAAGAACTACTATGACAACCAAGGCTTTTTTGCAGGCAGCCGAAGTGATGAGGGTACTGAGTGATGGGCGGGCTTGCACGTCTGCTTTTTGTCTTTCAGGTAAAGCCATCTTTAAGGAGAACGGCTTTGCCTATGGCCGGCGTAGAGTGACACTCCTGCCTTTGTCGGACTGCCACGTCGGCAGAGTGTGCGACGCCCAAGTGGGGAAACGGAATAACTCACTAATGCTCTAAGATATTCAGCATCCGAGTTGTGGAAGTGCTGCCATGGGCCGGGTCTGGAAGTCTTCCGAGAAAGGCTGTCGATGACTGCTTGGGAGTGCAATAGGGAGCCTTTAAACGAGGCATCCCTGTCTGCTGTGTGCATGTGTGTATAGGCATTAGCAGCGAATCGACGCCTTCTGGGTCTCCCGCCAGACGATGTGAAGGGCGTGTTGCGCTGCTTGGACATGGTGGAGTGCGTCCATACTGCTCAGATATATCCTATTCTACATATTACAGCCCTTTTGTTGCCGGTCCTTGCCGTTTTATGGGGATACCTGCTGGACTCCGATTCGGCTTTTCCTTTAGCCGTCCGTATCACCTGTGGGCTTCCGTTGCGTTGTGGCCTACATTTGAGCCAAGCCACCTAAAGCTGTGAGGCTAGCTATGAAGCCAAGATCCCTACTCTGATTCTTATTTTCCTACTTGAACTTTCCGTAGGTTCGACCCCCATAAGCATACCAAAGTGGCAGAGTACGCTTTCGGAGGAGGCTTGATATGCCGCACAGCTGCCATGGCACAGAAGGTACGCTTCGCCGTTCTGCCTCTGCGCAACACCCCTGTCGTGCCCCTCCCTCTCCGCAAAATATGTGCTCTGCATGCGCATAAAAGTGCACTTAGCGCGTAGTAGGCCATTAACGAGTTCGCGTCTCTGGGTTGTGAAGAAGCCTACTGTGTGTGCGTAATGCCACCACCCGTCGCTCCGATGCGACCCACTTTTCCCTGCTCTGTCCCAGATAACGTATCAAAAGAACTATCGACTGGCCTTTCCTACGGCCACTGAAGAGGGAGATGTCTTCCAGACAGGAGGCATCATGGCGGGAGGCAGCGTGCGAGACGTACGACAAACGATGCTCTCGTGGAAGGTCAGGTCTACACAATAGGCCGAAGGGCGAGGTGCAAGAACATGCCTCTGTTTTCTATGCATGTATAGAGTTACACAGTAGAAAGGTCTGCCAAGGAATTAAACAGGATCACCACTAAAACATTAAATACTACCATTTTCTTTCGGTGTTCTTCCGCGGACGTTTCGGTTTGTAGCATGTGGCATTCCCTGCAGCTTGTCTCATAAAGCTTTGGTTTACTCGTTTGTGCCTCTCTGCAGCGCTATAAAGATGCAGCGGAGGCAGCAGACGAGGTTGCAGCCCGAATCAGGCAAGCCAACTGCAGGCCCTAGTGGACCTACGGAGGTCCGATTCGTGCCTGCCACGAGCTCCGAAATAGCCAGCAAATAAAGCCGCCCGTCTAACTTAGAGGTCATTCATGCACGTAATATGGTATATGGTAATCGCCCTTGTACTTCTTACCTACAAACAATTACAACTGCTGCTTGCGACCCTATTGTTTTCTCAGAACGCTAGAGGCAGAACTGGCTCCTATTCAGGCTCGTGCAGCGCAGTCAGCGAGCCTTCTGAAGAGCCTCCGTCTGGCCGAAAACCAGCTGCAAAATACGGAGGTACCTTTACTGACCTTCCCTTGTGGACCTTGCTCTACCCGCCGTTCATGCGTTACGGGCAAACGGGGTGGTTGGTCTTTGCTTGTCGATCCAAGTGGCAATCAGATGTGGATTTGAAAGGGGCTGTGTTTGGTGAAAACTATTGCAGCGCTTACTCAGCAGCAGTGACGCAGGCTCTTGCCGTGCCCGGATTGAAGAACTGGGCAAACTGCTCGAGGAAAAAGAACAGCTGCGAAAAGAGGTGACTGAAAAACGGAAAGGGGTGCAGAAAACCATAAAGCAGCTGGAGGCTGAGATTTACGATCTTGAGACAAACAAGGACAAAATTGTGCGTCTGCACGTACACTCATAGCCAACCTCTTAAAATGTCACTCGAATAAAAGTGTTAGAGGCAGGAAGCGTTCAGCAGGGAAGTGCAATCTTTCTTACAACATCCGTCACGCACGAAATGGTCCATTAGCTCTTTCCCTGGCGCGAGCCTCAGTTTCTTCTCGTGATTTCTCGTTTTTATTTCGAATATGAGCCTCTTTTCTCAGGAAGCTGCCCTCAACAAAACGGTGAAGTCTCTGCGTTCTCAGCTGAAGTGCTCCGAGAACCGCCTTGAGAAGCTGCATCTGGTAAGCATCTGTGGGGCAGGGTTTCGTATCCTTTGACGTAAAAGCTGGCCAGCGCTTTGTGGTAAGCCGACCTGTATGTCCCCTCAATGTGTGTTGTGGCCGCTGCAGAAAACGGGAGATGTGCGCCTCCAGCTGCAGACCATGCAGCAGGAGCTCGAGGGAGCCCGCAGCGATTTGGCTGCACGTAGGGAAAAGGTGCAAGTGCAGCAGCAGCAACTCGATAAGAAAAATACTGATATAGAGAAAAAGGTAACGTTTGCTTTAATAGGACATACTATTAAATCTAAGTAATCAGAATTTCCGGCATTGATCGACCACGCTGAGGCCAGCCAAACTGCATTTGGCAATGACCCTCCCAACTGTATTTCCGCCTTGGCGATGATGTGTTGCCTGATCTTTACTTCAAAGCTTTGAAGCCTAAATTAGCTCTACACGCTGGTAATTTGTAGAGAGAGCTTGTATGATTGCGTTCCTGACCATAAAGTTGGCAGAACAACGAGCACTAGAAGCAGAATTACTGCAAAGCGCTGAGGAGGCACAGAAGGAAAATCAGCAGCAGAGTCGGGTCGCGGACTCTTTGAAGAAAATATCCAAAACCAAGGAGGCAAAATCGCTAGCGCTTAAAAAGGTGTGTTACGCCCTGACCTTGCTCCTGGTGCGCACTTCAACATATAGATAGGCTTCGATGCATGTGCACGGCCGATGCATCGAAGGTGGCCTTGTTAACAGCGTCGTTTCCTCGAAATATAGGGTGGGGCTTTTCTTGAACTCCCTGCACAATATTGCCTGCGGGTATATCATAGTTTCTAAGTATCAGTGTCATTGTTGTTGGTTGGTTCACATCCTTAAATCCGACGACCGCATTTTTGTAGACATCCTTTGCAGTGTCACTGCCGCATTGTCGTGCTCAGCTTGATCTCGAAGCGGAGGATCGTGAAAAGACGCTTTCTGCAACACGAGGCGTGCGTTTATAGCTAGCAGCCTAGAAAGCTTGAGAAACCTTTATATGCATTGTCGCCTTTATTTACATAACACTCGTGACCCAACTGCACGTTTGCGGCCTGCAAAATACCCCTCTGGAACTCTTTGTATGTGCATGAATGTTGAGTTTTTGTAGAGTATTATGTATTATTCCGACGTATGTTTAAAAACCTTATTGTGCATTTGCGTGCAAAATCACAGGAAGTGAAGCAGCTGCTTGCGGTGCATGAATGGCTCCTTGCTGAGGAACCCAAATTCAATCAAACGGGTACACCCTACGACTTTAAACAGCTGCGGCCAGAGAGTAAGTGTGGCACCATTTGTCTTATGCGTTAGTCCATTTTACATGTAAGTGGCCCTCAGTTTTTGTCTGTTTTCTCCAGTAAGCCAATTTAATTTGCCATCTCCGTGTGCATGTGCACATGGGGCATTGTTATGGGCAAGTATGTACATACGCGACTTTTGCATCACTTACTCACTGTGCCTTTCTGTCTTTGGCGTTGCAGCCGCTCGCCAGCGCATTCACCAGTTAAAATCTGATATAGACAGGCTAGGCAACAGCATAAACAGTTCCGCTGGAATGATGCTTGAAAAGACAGAGGCTGAGCTGCAAACTCTTTTACACCGCAAGGCGCAAGTAGAGGCGGATCGGGTACGGCCGGGCTTATCTTGACTGTTATAATTCATCTGAGCGCTTGTGTACTATCCGATCTGAGGATCGACACATTGTAATACGCGCATTTAAAAACTTATGCGCAATCTAGAATAGGTACATTGTTTTCAAAGGGTCCAAAACGCATTGTGACCCAGACTGTACCATTGAGAGATATTCGATGTCCTACAATGCCTTTCTAGGAGAAGATCAGAGAAGTAATCGCTTCCTTGGATGAAAAAAAACAGAATTCTCTAAGGAATGCATGGCGCCTCGTTGACGGGAACTTCTCAACAATCTTCGAACAACTCCTGCCCAACGCGCAGGCTAAATTGGTGCAGATGGACTCAGAAGACTTGGAGAAAGGACTGGAAATGAAGGTGAATGAATCTTGAGCTGCTTTCATGGGTAAACCGGCAGAAAATTCTGTGTAAGGGGGTTTGGACGGTGCATGTGATTAGTTATGTGTGCGCCAAGTACGATCCTGCGGGCCATATGCCGTCCTACTGCAATGATATGTGCATTTAGCAGACTACACAACAAGTGTTTGCTCTGCGTAGTTGAAAGTGTGATGATAGGATTCACGCGGCCAAGGGAGCCGGCTTAAATGCTCCTGCCAGATAGTTCTACTCGTCCGTGTTTCGCGGTTCCTCGTACCAACACAGTGGGTACGCCAGGTTTTAATGATTCCGCCTTGATTCGTCACTGTGCGTTGAGCGCAGATAGCCTTTCATCATAAGTGGAAGGAATCTTTATCGGAATTGTCTGGAGGACAGCGATCACTTTTGGCGCTTTCTCTGATTCTGGCTCTTCTCAAGGTCAAGCCAGCTCCCGTGTACATTCTCGACGAAGTCGACGCTGCCTTGGATCTCTCACATACACAAAATATCGGTATATTTCCACGAGCAAACATCCATTGAACTCGCCGAACTTTAAGCGTCTTGGAATGCGGGTAGAGTTATTACATGCATTCGCATGAAGTAGCTGCGCCCTCCTTGCGTCTCGGCACCATCGTGGCAACTGGAAGTGTCCGGAGAAGCAGCTTACTGTTTTTTTTGCGCAGGCAGCATGATAAAGACACAGTTCCCCACATCACAGTTCATCATTGTTTCACTAAAGGAAGGGATGTTTTCGCATGCGGATGTTCTCTTTCGGTAGGCCGATTTCTCGAGCAATGAATTCATACCTAGTCCTCAACTTAGATGCAAACCTCTGCCAGCATTGCATCTACGGAGCACATCCCTCTGAACAAATGCAAAAGTTATTTCTCTATGCTTTTTCTATATTTATCATGTTCGGCTGTTCTCCGTAGGACGCGGCTGGTTGACGGGACTTCTGGGGTGGAGCGTCATGCTTTGGCTGACAGAATTGACCCTCAGAAGGGCACCACATTGCCCGTAGGGGGTCCCTCTCGCAAGCGAAGCCGCAAAGCAGCGGCAATCGAGAGTCGGACTGATGAATCCGAGTGATATGATATTCAAAACCCGTTTCAAGAAAGGCATTTTCCATTGGGTCGGGAATGTGCCATGCGCGTACCGCAGCAAACAGTGGACTACGCGCTCTCACTCTAGTTGCGAGTAGGTACAAGCTTAATATTAGCAGCTAATTATATCTCTTCTTTCTGCTGGCGGAGTTTTTGCGAGGAAACGGCGAAAGCGCCTAAATCACTTATTCCCCGTGTAAAACTAATGTACCCAGCCCACCTAGCTAAAGGCACTAGTAATAGAGTATGAAACTTCACTACACCTTGAAGCTCCACCGTGTGGAGGCTTCGGTTTGTCTTATTACTGAACCACAGCTCAAGGATAATCAATTAACCTTAGAAATTGTTCACGCTTGAGTACCTGTGCCCGCATGAGTGAGGGCATCTTGCCGCTGTTGGCAACTGCGAACCTTTTATAAAGCCGCATTGGCTTTCTTTCTACAAGAAAGAACTGCAGCCTGTGCAAGGAGTGAAGTGAGGCTCATTCAGAGGGAAGTCAATGAAGAACACGATGAAACGACTTCGCCGTAGAACAGGTTGTTTGGATGGCAAGAATAGCGGTAATGGGTGTTGTGGAATGGGATGCTCTCTGGTGTAGTGAATCGCCTCGAATGACATAAGCCATACTAGCAACTTGGACGTCTTGCACCACATGTTTGCCGTCAAAAGAGCTCCTTGGGTAGCCACCAGGGAGAATAGCGCTTCATGGGCCAGAATCACGCCAGTTCAGTTTACATTCAGAGGGTCCATATGGTGATCAGGTGAGCACCGAACAATCGGATGATGGGGAGTGGTCCAAGCCCTGCGTGGCACTTCGGAGAGGGGCATGGCTTCGTGCTGAAGAGGCGGATTAGTTCTGGTCAGCTCGTGAAAGGAGCCCGCCTAGATTAGTATCAACAGAGATAACGGGAGCGGTCGTGGTGGGGACCGTGACAGTGCCGTTGACAATGCCATTGCCAGGGACAGCGCCTCCGCCATTGATAGGGAGGAGGTAGACAGGGGGAGGAGGAGGAGGACGAGGATGATGATGATGATGATGATCAGGATAAGGATGGGGATAAGGATGAGGATAAGGATGAGGAGGAGGAGGAGGAGGTGGGGTAGGAACAGAGACAGGAACCGGAACGATGAACTTCGCAAGCTTAGCGGCGACTAGAGCGTTCAGGGGGAAAAAGAGACGCGGCTCTGCGTTCGGATCTTCCTGAACGGCGACGATTTCACTGGGGTTTAGCTCAACCGCGACTTGGGGAGAAGTTTCTTCCGCAGCGACCGCCGCGCAGGCTACCAGCCCGACGATAGTGCTAAAAACGGTCTTCATTGTCTTTAGGGAAATTCGGTTCGAACCTCAGTAAAAGATACCAGTTTTACTTCGACTGTAATCATTTATATTGTGAAGAGCACCATTAGTTGCATTAGGATCGTTTTTTGACCAGGGTGCCATTAAAGCTGGCAGTACTGGGCGGGTGTCGCTCCTCGGGTGACCTTTCGCCGCGCTAGTTCGCTCCCGTCTCCCTATTCTATCGTTCATTGCTTTGCTTGAGCTACCTTTTGCTTTTTAAGACTAACGGCACGTTCTTAGAGATTCGTTACTGATACGAACAACTGTGCTAAATGTGTGATTCTGCTTATGTGCTCTACTGTTTTGGTCCGTTGGTGGCAAACTGCTGTTCTTCGGGAGCTATTCAAAAGGCCTTTGGAAGGAAGCCCACTAACGCGGGAGAGAAAACCTTAATTTGCCCTTTTGGTGCTCAAATATGACTTCGAAATCATTCTCTTGAGGACGCTTCGTTTTTTGTCTAAACAAAATACTGCAGCCATTCGAGAGGGTCAGCTGAAACGCATTTTGCATTGCTGTACGGATCCCGGAGGAAGCAGCAGTCCGAAACGCGCCCCTTTTACACATTTGTAGTGTGTTAAATTAGAAAGCTGACTCATTCGCCAGCATTTTTACAAGGCTAAAACAAAAAGATTAACCCCTATAGTTGGCTAAGCACAGGCTTAAAGCAGTAGCTGAGATGCGGCCTGAATTTCGCGTCCAAACTGGACCTTCAGTCACAATCTCTCAGCATTAGCTCGCCCAACCTTTGCAATGCCTAGTCTGTGAAAAAACGTCAGTACACGTCGTTCATTCTCTTCACTTTTGGCACAAAGTATTTGAGATGACCAGCCGTTCAAAAAACTAATGAATAGTGGAATTCCATACAATCAAAAGTCAGGGTGTGTCTCTTCACTATTACGCATGTACGTTCACTCCAATATAAACAAGTCCCGACGGCCAATGCCTTAAATTCTCATTTCCTTGTTCACAGCTCAATCCATTTAAATGACACGAAGTCTATTATTAGCCCCCCCCAAAATTCATAAGGGTGCTTATCTGCGGGTGCATCCCACGGTGAGCGTTTTAATGCGAATTTTCGCTAAGCGGCAGCTGCCCAAAGCTCGCCGCTAGACTGAAAGCATCACGTGGGTAGCGTACTGTTCCGCGAGCTCAGCCACTAGCGGCGTTTCCAGACTCCAACTTCTAGTGTGAAAAACCATATAAGTTGACTCTGAAGCAAAAAAAAACTGTCCTGAGTTTGAGGTTTATTCTTTGTACATAATTCTTATTACTGCACGTCGGCACTTCACTCCCGTCCCTCAAGCGATATAATGGCTCCCTTTCTGTGAGCTAGGATCAAATTGTCACCTGCAAGTGCAAAAAGCTAAAGTGTAGTTTGGCTGCTGCTGACAAACTTTAGACGCTTTAATCGACCATCCACCGATGGATTTGCCATTTTAAAATCTGGGCAGCGGATAGGAATCCTTCCCTCCATGGGTCCATTATAGGATATATGCCACCTGAGAGGCGGATACGGAACAAGCTTGTCACTTTCAGGCAGTCGCGCCCACAGAATACGGCAGTCTTAAAAGCAGGGCAAGAAAACAATCATCAACACAGCAGAGGACCAGTAGAATGGAAATCAAGAACGAAAAGCGCTGTTACCAAAATATTTGCTTTCCCCACAGGCGAAATAATACTGCAAAACTACCAAAAGCTGAAATCATCCAAGAAATTTGAGGTATTCAGCTCAGGCGATTAAAACACCTAGCTCCAGATTTCTCAGGCATCCTTGTTTCTGAACCTGGACTACGCTACTCTTCCTTTAATCACAGTCCATGCGTTAGAGCTCCGTTTCTTTCGTTTACTACTGGAGGGAAGAACTTGATACATACACTTGTTAATGGATCTACATTTACTACTACATGGAGATATGGCTCAACAAGTCAGGATAGCAAGCTGCTCGTAGGAGCGGAGTCTATTCATCGAATCACAATCCATTAGCTCGTGTTTGTGGCCCCAACAGTTTAGGGGTGGTACGGTCCTTCAGAAGTGTATATTCCTTTGAACTGGTTGAAGGGCGGCTCCCAACCTACAATCAAAGTAGAAGTGTAGGCATTCTATCATTCGGCGGGAAAATACGCTTGCTACCGGTACATTCAAGTCAACTTTCCTGCAGCAGCAATGCACCTTTGCTGAACATCCCAACAAGCATCTGAGGAATGGCCGGATAATTGTTCTTAACTACGTAAGGCTACAGATAAGGTTTGCTAACCAGACGTTTTAGACAGAATCACTCGTATACGAGCGAATATCCCACCCATGTGCACTCTATCGGCCAATGTTGTACATCACTCACATCAAAAAAATGACATTAAGGCTAGGTGGACCAACAAATACTTCGAGCGTAGCAGTGCATGCTACCACTAGGACGAATACCTGATGCCTATTCCACACCTGAGGTGCTTTTTTTTTGCCACGTGTCACGGTTGTGCGTATATATAGTATACACCTGAACAAGTAATTGCAGGCGAAAATACCCTGGCACCAACGCTTCCGCCACTCATGGCATTTAGCTAGGAAGCGCAAGAAAGTCGGGTCCCACGAGCACTCCTTAGTAGGCCTCAAAAGAAGCATCTTTAAGAAACATGCCCACTTGTGCTGCTTCATTGCTATCTACATTCGTACGCCGGTGGCTTGTTCCCAGAAGTAATTCTAGCGGTCCAAGGTGCAATCAAACACTTCCTACCACACTACGTAACCGTGAGAATTAGTAAAGGACTCAGTTACAGTAAGACCGAAGGCTGTGCGCATATGGGCTAGACACTATGTTCAACTAGCTGTGGATGCCTGAAGTATTTAGTGGGTCGGGCTACGCGCACCCTAGTCGACACGCCCTCAAGATGGCTACACTCCGAGGTGGGCGGGCAGGGGAAGGGCGGAGTCCTTCATCGAGACGCTCAATCGCTTTCTACCACGCTTTCATTAAATCTGGAGGAAGGCGTAACTCTAGGGAGACCCTAGATGAATCAACACACAGCCCGCTACAAGCACCACACCTGCAGTCCCATGGCCAACTGCGCACGGCCATGCTTACTCTAACGATTAAGAAAGAGCTTGTATATCGAGTGTGCGCCACCGCGAATGCATAGATTAGTATATATTGCCTAAAAAGTAAATACAGAGGGACTATTGGTTGTACGGCTGCTAGAGTATGTGTTCGACGACCTATTGCGACAGTTTTGGGATCATCTGGGGTATGGAAGCGTTTCACAGGTATCTACCTAGGGTACCTACTTGTTTCTTTAAGTTGAGGGGAGACTGACTGCCTGAGACATAGACATCATCGGGTTTTGCTATGGGGATCAGTGGCATTGCCTGCTCGCGCCGTCCTGAGCCTAGAATTCCCCTTCTGCATTGAAAAGCCTTCACAATAAGGCTAAACAGACATTAAATATTGGTAGTTATTATTGGAAAGGAAAAGACAACCGCAATGCCATAAGTTCTTTGAGGATATCTCTGCTTGCGTGGATGGATGCACAAGCAGCAGCCCCCCTGCCGTGTGGCTGCAGCTGGCTGAGTCTGTTGCATGTACACCATCAGGGCCACTACCGCCTCTAATGATTTAACCCCTTCCATATTCCGATTTGTTAGTGAAAGTATTTTCGGTGTAAGCTCGGGGCTGTAGCGTTCGACGAGATGTGCAGGCCCCCCTGCCAGCGCTGCCCTGTGGTATAAATGGGTGACCCCTTGTTTCCCTCGACCGACCCCCTTTTTGTTCACTTTGTTGCATGGGTAAGGAGTGCAAAGTCCGTAGACCTGGCCCTCTTCACCTACCCTTTTTGCTCGCGGGCGGTGGGCAGGGCCCACCCCCAGCTTGAGTGCAATGCAGCGGATGCTGGGAGGTCCCACCCGCGAGCCATCTTTCCCCGGGGGCGCAGGGGCCCCCTGGGCCTTCGTTGAAGGCCCCCACGCCACCAGTGGGGCACTGAATGCCTCACAGTCTCCTCATGGAGGGAATCCCCTCTCCTGCATCGGAGGTGGCTGGCCAGCAGCTGCCGGGCCCAAGAGGATCTCCTCAGGCGTGTTGGGGCTTTAACGGCGTTACGTCGCTAATGGGGCGCGCGCAGGCTTTGCCTGGTACGCCGTCTCAGACTCCGCCGTTGCCACGAGGCCCTCAGGCTCTATTGCCGTCTGCCGCGGGGGTTACAGCCCAAGTAGCGGCGGCTGCTGCGCGGCTGTCAATAGCGTCTGCAGCGCTCCAGTCTGCCGCTGCGGAGCGTGCTGGGCTTCACCATGCATGCCCTGGATTTCCTCCAAGTGCTCCGGGCCGTCCGTGGAATAGGGGCCCCCTGGGCGCCCAGCGGGCTGTAGGGGCCCCCCTTGGACTTGTTTCCCCCCTTTACACAGCTTCTACCGATGTTTCTTTGGGCCTGAGGGGCCCCAATGCAGCCTTGCCTTTTCTTGGAGGGTCTTTGGCAGCGGGCGCCCCAAGAGGCCCCCAGACAGGCGCCAAGTGGACGTGCTTCCCCCCCCCGGGGGCCCCTTTGGGCGTACCCCCCACAGAGGCCCCTCTACCTTTCAGTAGGGGGGCTTTCGTATCGAATCGTGATGTGCAGACTCATCAGGTGGCGCCTCCCGCTCTGCCGCCGTCTAGAGAATCGACAACAGGAGCCTCCTCAGCGTCCATTGAAACAGCAGGGTCAGCAGCTGAGGCACAAGCAGTTACAGAAGCCGTATCGGGTTCACGAGGCAATCTAGATTCCGGTAGAGTAGAACAGTTGTTGCGCTGCCTTAGCCGCGGACTAGAACCCAGCTGTCTTCCAGCAGAAGCCCCCTATGACGTGTCTGTTGGGCGGGCTTTTATGGGAGGTAAGGCAGATTCCTCAGGTGTGCTTGAGCAGCTGCCGAGCGCTGCAGCAAAAGCAGCTGCAGTACATGCGGAAAAGGCCTCCTCGGATCTCTCTGCGGGGCTCATGTTTTCCCAGCATGGCAATCCCCCGTTACACCCACTGCAAAACCAGCAGCAGCACCAGCAGGGGAAGCATCTACGGCAGCAGTTGCAGCAGCAACAGCAACATCTGCAACAGCAGCAACAGTTGCAGCAGCAACAGCTTCTGCAGCTGCAACAATTGCTACAGCATCAGCATCTTTTGCAGCAACAGCAGCAGCAACAGCAGAAACAAAAAAGGCAGCAGCCGCAGCAGCAGCAACTGCAGCAGCTTCTGCATCTGCAGCAGTTACAGCAGCAGCAGCTGTTATTGCAGCCACAGCAACCACAACAGCGCTTGCAGCTGCTGCAGAAGCAGATGCATTTGCTTCGCCAGCAGCATCACGAGCAGCAACTGGAGCAGCTCCAACAGCAGCAAGATCAGCTGCTTCGACTCCCACTGAGCCCACACCTGCCTCACTCGTATCCCGAGCAGCTGCTGCAGCACCACGCACATCAGCAGCAGCAGCAGCCGCGGGTACAGCAGCAGCCTCCGGGCTCGAAGCTGCAGAAGCATGATGCATCTCAAGAGTGGAAAGAACTTCTGCAGCAGCAGCAGCAGCAGCAGCAGCAGCAGCAGCAGCCAGCGTCACACGTTACGTCTGAGGAGGCCGCATCTGAAGCTGCAGCTCCAGCTCCTCTGCATGCAGCTACAGCGCATGCTGCGCAGGCTGATGGAGAATCTGCTGACGCTGGAACTGCGGAGGCGCCCACATCTAAGGGCAAGTTTTGCTGTGCTCCTTGGGGGAGGGGCCCCTGCGACGTCTGCAACAGCGCCGGTGGCTGTGATGGGCTGCAGCGTGAGGCCCCCCATGGCTCATGTGAGGCCCCCTCCCTCCGCTGCCGCCACGAGGCCTCTATGGGCCCCTACGGGCGTCGAGGGGCCCTCTCTGGGCCCCCAGGGGAAGGCTGGGCAGCGGCGAGGGAGGCGCTATTGCAAGTTTCTGCACGCGTTGCGACGGCTCCTGCCTGTAGCCCACAGTCGCTCTTATATGGATGGGGCAGCTACCGGAAGACTCCCGGTGTAGGACTGCATGCTCGAGGCAACGGGGGGGGGGGGCCAGAGCCTGAAGGAGCCTCGGCTTTACTGCAGCGAGTTGCCTCCATGTCCGACGCTCTGGACGTGGTGGCAGGAGAAGAAGCCACGAAAACGCGTTTAGCAGTTAGCCGGCTGGGGCTTGCAGGGTGTGACGCTGCGGGCGCGACAGAAGGGACAAACGGAGCGACGAACGTAGCGGCGAAGAGCTTGGAGGAGCTCTTGGGTTCAGCCGAGCGAGAGTCGAGAGCGTTCTTCGAAGAATGTAGCAGATGCGCAGAAGCTGTGAGCCTGCACAAGGCCCAATCTGCCGCTCTAGCAGTGAGAAACGGACTTTTGAAACGCAACGGGCAGCGGCAGGAGGATCGGCAAGATGCAGCAGAGGGGGCGTGTGGCTCTGTATCTGCGTCAGGCCTTGCAGGCACCGGCGGTCCAGAAGTGTCAGGAGCGGAGAGTGCATCACCAGCGCCTGCAGGATCTGCGGGGGGGGGACTAGGAACTGCAGCTTTTGGAGACGAGGCTGCAGCAGCGTCTTCGGCAGACGAAGAGGTGCTAGGGCAGTTTACCTGTTGCATCGCCTCTAAGCTTGCTGCTGAGGGTGCAGCGGTAGCAGAGGCCCTTGAATGCATATATGATTCTCTCGCCGATTGCTGCCCCGTTATAGGGTCCAAACGTGGGGCAGCAAGAGGGGCCTCCCCTGCGACGCAGCAGGTTACAGTGGTAGAAGGCGGTGCTTCGCTGCCAGCAGCAACCCTGGAGCAAGAAGCTGCAGCACCAGCATCCCCATCGGAGAGGCCGTTGAGTCTTCGGCGTCGGGGTGTGCGAGGTCTGCATTGTCCTCTCCCCCTTATTAGGACGATTCCAGTTTTCCTCAGAGGCATGGAGCAAGACTGCCAAGCCAGCGAGCCCTTAGGAGATGACTTGGGTAGTGCGGAGGGGCACCTTAAGCAGGCCTCGAATTTGGCGATTCCAACGCATGAAATAAGTGAGGCCCCTTTGAAGCCCGACTTGAGCCTTCTCGCAGCTGGGGCTGCATGCGAATCGGAAGTTGCAGAGGCAGCGGCAGGGGGTACGACGGCTGACCAGGTCCCTCCCTCCGCGGAGTGCAGTGGTGCAGACAACGCTGCGCGCTCACGGGATGCAGCTTGCCCCCCGAGCCACAGCCCTCGACGATTTGAGGAAGTTGCTCTGCTGCTTCTGCAGCAAGCGCTTTCAGCGCCTCGGCGAGCCGCCGAGCTGTGTCGGTACATGCAGCAGTTGAGAGGGGCAGCTGCGAGGCTTATGGCCACGGAGCAGCCGCAGCAACCCGACGCGTTGCAGCAGCGCGGCGAGCCATCACAGCAGCAGCGAGAGGAAACTGCGCATCCACCGACGCAGGAGGGGGCTCCAGCTGCTGCCGCGCTTCTTGAAGCAGCGGCAACTATAGATCGCCGTCTCTCCAAGGGGCTGTGCTGCCTGCAGAGGGGCCTTGATGAAGTCTTTTATGCGTTTCTCGCGAACACTCAAGCAGTCCTTCTGCCGCAATGCGTTTTCTCCCTGACGCCGCCGCGCTCCCCAAGGCACTTGCGGAGGAATTTCGGGGGCTTTGGGGGCCGTGTGCCTTTCAAGGGCTGCCCAGGGACGGCCGAGCCTCACTCTTCGAGCAACCGGAAGGCAGCCTCTGTGGAGGATAAGAGTGGCGGCGTAGCCAGGCGCAACCGCGTCGGTACCAGCAGCGCTACTAGCAGGTCTGTGCCTCCGGGGGCGATGGGATTTCCTCCTGCGGAGAGTCTCCCTGAAGCCTTTGACCGATCGAGAACCCCTGAGGGCCCTCAGGCGGGCCCCCCGCCGGAAGCCTTGGGCAAGCTCTCACTGTCGCACATAGTCTACAGGAGTCTTATGGGGCCGTCCGCCCCCAAAGGGAGGGGTATTAAGCGGCCAAGGCACACGCTCGCGGGGGATTGCAGCAGCAGGAGCTGCAACAGCAGCGCGGGAGGCAGCCCGCAGGCTACCTGGAGGCAGCAAGGCCCAAAGCGCAGTCCGTGGCTCCTCGTGAAGCAGCAACCGCAGCAGCAGGATCTTCAATCGCAGCACGCGTCCATGCCTGCTGCTCAGCAGCAGCACAGTCCCGTGCAAGACGGCGATATGCTTGAGGCCGATGGCACTTCAGCAGCCTTCACGGCTTCCTCTCCGTCCGCCGCCGCCGCCACTGAAGCTCTTCATCGCGGGTGGGAGTGCCACCAGGTGAAGCAGCGACAGTTCGCCGCAGTGGCCTCTTCTGCGGCCCTTCTCCCGCCGTCTCCAGAGGGCAATGAGCGTCCACTGGGGTGGGATGTGCTTTAGTCTTGAGGGCCTCCTCTGGGGTATGTCTGCCTGGAAAATAGAGTCTGACTACCCTCTCTCCAGAGTATACAAACTATCGCTTTATTGTTTATGAGCCGCCTTGCGACTCCGTTGAAGTGAAGGTGAGCTTCTGTTCTAGTAGCCTCTAGGGGACGGGGGGGGGTTTCACGTGTAGAACGCCCCCGCTACGTCCAGATGTGTTAGGTCTTCGTAGAGGGAGCTGCTTTTATAGCCTCATCACGCTCAGGCTACCAGTGAGTCTTCGAGAACTGCCTGCGCACTAGGAGTGGTACTGACAGAATCGTGAGTTTTCTTGGCTGAAAGTTCACCAGAATTTTGTACTTCAAATCTTTTTCACAAAATCCCCAACAACACGGCGTGCCTATACTCTGTCCCACCAATGTTAAGATACCGGCTTTTTTTCACTACAGCCGAAATGAGCGCTGCTTAGAAAAAAATCAAGAACTGCTTCCCAGCGCTTCCCGGCACACCAACTGCTAGAGTACAGGTGTGCATGAAGCCCCTCCACCACATCTCCAATGGGCACGATTTCGGGCTTCAGCAAGACAACCCCGCAGTGCGTTGTAATTTCATGCCCACTCAGGAGTCTGTAGGCCTAAAAGGACCCCAAGGAGGGGGCATCGCTAGAAAGCGTGCACCTTGCAGCTTCCGTGCTGACAACTGCGGCTCGCTGTTTCTCACAAAATTACGAAAAAATGGCAGCATGGCAGGGACCGTGCCAGAGGCCAAGGGGTGACATTCCGGGGGCTGGAGACAGTCAACAATCCAACTGGGCTGGCTGCTCAGCACTGCACATGCCTTGACTGCTGATGTGGGTTCTTCCACACTGGCAGGATGGGTAGCAGCACCTACGGCAGAAGAAGGCAGATAGGCGCATTGCGCAGGGGGAAGATCCAGTACACGTTAGTAACGCTGCTGAGACCTCCGCTCAAACGAAGTGAATAAGAGAACCTGGCCGTCAGGACGGCCACGGAAAAACGCAGTTCACTTTTCTTTCTGTGAGTCTGTCAATCTTTTCACGTGGTGCCGCCAATTCAATCATTATTTAAGGCAAAGCGTCTCCGATAGGTCGTGTCTCTCTGCCCGGTGTGCCAATGCTTTATCGCCTTCCCTTGCGAGAACGTCGTTTTTTACGTGAATTTCCTGTACTATGGGGGTTTAAAGCAAGAACGCGCAATCCTCGAGTGATATAAGCATGGAGCTTGCGCTGAATGCCCTAAAGGGCTGGGTCTTGAGGGTGGCCCTCATGGCATCCGCCCATTCGGCAGGTTTCCAAGTAGCAGATGCGAATGCATGTATTCGCATGGACAACTATACACAGGCACTCTTGCTATGTATCGTTACATGAACATGGAGCGTGCTGAGCAAGACAGTGCACATCTCGGCGAAGTCATGTTCGTGCTGGGGTTCGCATCCAAATACACCGCTCCATATTGTTCTTCCATGAATATACAGGTGGCTTGGCATATTGCGGACGCAGAAATACGCACAGCAATTTGGAAGACCTACGATATGCAGGAAAGAGGACACCAACATGACATACGCACATGTTTACGAAAGCACATGAGTGTGCGCGCCTCCATTTGTACGAGCTGTTTTCATGCTTGCAAAATAGCTCTGTTACCCCAGTTCTCTGACGATAACATTTCAAGCTAGCAATGCCCTCCCAACTCTGTTAAGCCGTTGTTTCACAATGGACAAGTGTGTGCATTGCACGCTAAATCCGGTTATCCTTCCATACACGCCTCCTTAAGTGACGAGAACATTCAAAGGCTTTTTGCAAAGTTTTAAGTATGCGTAATAGTAAACAGCCCAGGAGACACTTCCATCTAAGCTCCATAGGACATTCCACGCGCATAACGAATCCCTTTGCTTCCAACACAGCCGCGCAACATGTCCTAGCACCGTTTATAGCCGTTTGTAACAATGCTCGTGGCTGCTCCAAATTTTGGTGAGGATACAGAATGGCTGCACCCTTTGTTGGGGGCCCTGTCCTGGGGGGCCCCCTACAGAGGGCCCACCCAAACCCGGGGGCCCCCATTAGTTGGAAGGCCTTGGAACGCTCTGATTCTATTTCACCAGTATTCTTCTGTCCAAATGAGGACAAGCGGGAAGAATTAGTACGAACAGAAGGGGTAGCCCATTGTCTACCCCTGCGTGGGCCTTCTTCTTGAATTCCCTAGGCAGCATATGCAGCTTTTGCGCTCAGTCCCCCTCCGTTAGCCCTTCTATGCTGAGGCAGCATCAACACATAGCATGCAAGGGGGGGGAGAAGGGCCCTTTTCTCCCCTCTAGGGCCCTTCCCTCCCCAGGGCCTTGTGTGGGCTTCTAGTAGGCTGCCAACACGCCGCAAACATATCTCTCAAAATGAATGACATCTTAGGGTACCTTCATTTCAGAGACTTCTTTGGCATTCTCCAGCAGCAGAAGCCCAATCAAGAGGAGCAGCATCCGCCCCTCAGGCTGCTGTGCTGCTGTCTCCTTCTGCTGGTGCAGTTGCACGACTGGTACACCATTCCTCCTGATAGCCTCAAGGCTATCCTATCTCGCTTTCCCCTCGAGGAGGTGCATGCATGCAGGCAGTTGATCCGTATTGCAGCAAGGGCCGCCGAACAGCGCGAGCACGCGGAGGCAGCAGGAGCCAGAGCACCTTCATCCGCTGAGGCAGAAGCTCTTCAGGAAAGACATGCCCCTTTGCTTCAAGACAGTCCCTCGTCAAGGCCTGATGAGGGCCCCTCCACAGAGCTGCAAAACGAAGCCAATCATCCGTATACCTGCTTGTGGGCTTGCGGGGGGGAACCCTCGGGAGCACCCTCTGTATCGCTCACTAATGCGTGTGCATTGGATGCAGCCTTACGGAGGTTTACTGCCGATGTTGCTGGCTTCGCCGCTGCCGCTGCTGCTGGTACCGCAGCAAAACACGCTTTTGTGGCCTCTGGCATGAAGGCGTGGGGGCCCTTGCTGCCGCTACTCCTGCCTGTCCTTTATCCTTCCCTGCCCACAGGTGCCTTTTTTGCTCCTCTAACGTCTGAAGCCGCCCCCGTAGGAACTCGCCGGAAGCACCCTTTGCAGCCGCAGCAGCAGCCACACGGGCATAAACGACCTGGTACGAGCCAAAGAAAATTCTCTACCTCAAAAAGCGGAAGCTCAGCTCCAGCGTCTAGTTGCCCCTCCCCAGCATCCAGCGTGTCGGCGGCACACGCTGGAACCAAGCCGGCAACACAGTTAGCAACAACGCAGTCAGCACGAGCGACTCGCCAAGCAGCGCTGCATCTTTGCGCGGAAGCTGTTTCTTGGCAGTGGCAATACGCTTCAAAAAACTACCCGCCAGAGGGTTTAAACGAACGGGCAGGAGATGCGCTCAGCAGGTTCTTGCTCGGAACCCCCTATGCAGAGCCAGGCCTCAACCTGGCGAAGCCGTTCCTCGCCGTCATTCTCAACAGCTCCTCTTCTGAGGAAGCGCTTGCTGTAAGCATTCCAATTTCTCAAACATCCAATAGGCTTAAACGCCCTAACGACTCCTCATGAGTCAGCTTGCATCCCCTAAGCCGACGGAGTACAACTTCGCAGCTCCACACTCCCTCTCCTTGGTCTTGTGCAGCAGACCTTCCCTGCGCCTCTGTCTTCAGAGCATACCGCGAATACTTTGTTACACCCTAGGGGGTCGATTTCTGTGGACAGCCTTAGCAGACGCCTCCAAATTTCCCCCATAGGAGGGACGTGGAGAGCTGCACAGACGTCTTTCTTGTCTATTTGCAGCACAACAGCTTCAGATCTGGGGCCCTTGTGTGCTGTACTTCAGGCTGCCAGTCAGTGCATCGAGGTGCTGATAGAGCACCTGCGCTTCTCTTCGTTTTCAATTGGATCACCATTTCCCCTCATTTTGGGGTGCATAGGCAGCTGCTCCCCTTCTTTGTCTACGCTTCTGGTTGCTTCTCTGTCCTCCCCAGACCTCCCTCTTCATTCCTCGCCCGTAGCTGCTCTTCAGCTCGCATTGGCCCCTTCCGCCGAGACGCTGCTGCATGCGGCTGCGCGTAAGACGCTGTCGCTGGCTGCCCTTAGGGCCCCTCCGGGAGCTTTCTCCAGGGCAGACAACCCCCACGGACATCAAGGGGCCCTCAAACCAGGCCTCTTGGGAGCCGTTCTCAGAAGGAAAGGGGGCCCCCCGCACCACAAGGCCGAATTGCTGCTGAGCTACTACGTCTTCTGCTTTGACTATGAGAAACAACAAACGCAGCGACTCTTGGCCGCAGCAGCTGCTGTTCCTGCTTCATCAGCAGCGCCCGATGCATCAGGAGCTTCGCACGCGAGGGGAGGCGGAGACGTGCCAGTCCAGCTGACCGAAGAGACGGCTGTTGCGGATGCCTTACTGCATTTTTTAGAGGAAGCAGCCACAGAGGTGGTAGGGGAAGGGGGCCCTCCGTGCTCAGAGGTAGCGGCTGCTTTGGCCACTGAGCTCACCAAAGTGACGCCTTACGACCTGTGTGGAGCCACGTGGGGCGTTTTCGCTGTAGCTGAGATTGTCGGCTTGATAGATCTGAACAAGGCGCATGCACGGACAGCGTCCCGTCTGCGTGCATCCCTGGCCCATGCGACACTACTTGGGTTGCGGCATTGCTGCCTTCGGGCAGAGAGGGGCCCCCAGAGGGAGGCCGAGGTGGGGGCCCTCACAAGCGCTTGCAGTCTCATGCTGGGCGAGAGCCTTCGGCACCAGGACACGTGGGAAGAGCTGACGCAGCGCCTGGGGGTTTTGCTCTACAGTCAGGGGCTTGGGGGCCCCCCTCCTTTGGTGTCTGTTGGGCCGCCCCTCGTGGGCCCCCTCTCGTCAAGCGAAGAGATACATGCAGTTCTCAGAAGCCTCCTCCCGCGCACGCTGCCAGTTTCGCCCTTCCTGTCTCTTCGAGCCGCCAACCACTCGCTCTTCGCGTTCGTCTTTCAGGGGTTCCTTGATGCTTGGCAGGCGTGGGGCCTTCAGACAACGCAGCCCCCCCTCCAGCAGCACGAGGAGAACGAGGCCGTCCGAGAGGTTCTCACCGCGCACATCTCTTCAGCAGCGGCTTCTTTCACCGATCTTTTGTCGCCTTTGAGCGACTCACCCCCGGATCATGTCGAAAGCTCCCGTGCTTCTTGCGGATCGCTGTGGGAGGAGGGGCTCTCTGTCCCCTCATACTGCGCCGGGGGCGAAGAGGTGGAGGCAAAGGAGGGAGAGGCCCAGGAGAGTGGCCCTGATTTTCTGCTCTCTCTGCAGTGCCTGCTCTTCGTGTGTCAGTGCGGACGCGAAGCGTTTGCTGCCGCTCTGTGCTCTTCTCCTCGAGAGGTTCTGAAACAGCAAGGGCAGGGAGAGGGAGGAGGCTTCTTTGGACTTCCCTACGGGGGCCTCCAGCGGTGGATGCATCTCGTCGCTTCCTTTGCCACCTTCTTGGAAGGCCACACGGCACCTACTGCCAAAGTTCTCATCCCTACTGTTTGGTCTCCTCTAGTGAGCAACAGCAGCAGCGTACAAAATGCCAAGCAAGCACATCTCATGGTCACTTCCCCTCAGCGCGTCGAGTCAAACCTCCTATTCGGGGCAACTCTACAGGCGGAGGTGCCCCATAGCTTGTGTATGCACAACATGCGTCTGCTTTAGTATAGTTTGTGCCTTTGTTTGCGTCTCCGTCTCCGTGATGCAGCAGCAAACGCCTGTTGCACTTCTAGTACTTGTCTGCACGCCTAGTCCTCTAGTCTCTCCTTGCACTTGACGGTGTATGGGCTGTTCTGCGTGAATTCGGGCTTTGATTGGCTCTGGGGTGTGCTCTAAGTGCTCCTAAATGACTCGCCAGCTTGCGGCATGTTGCGTCGCGTTTCAGGATTACCCCACTGTGCTGCTTGCCCTGCAACGCCATGCATTTCCCAGCGTCGGGGCTGCCGCAGCGTCTCTCCTAGGCGGGATAGAGGCTGCAGCAGCCGAACGGGAAGGCGTGGCCTGCAGCTGCTTGGCTTTGATGCTCCTGTATCTTGTCGCAAGAATGCACAGTATTCCCTACTTCAGGGGTGAGCTGTCTGTTACATCTTTGGCGTTGGCATGGCTAGTTTCAAGCCGCAGCACCCATAGCAAATGTCGACAGTTACTCTATCTACTGCAGTTATCACCACTTCGGCGGCACCTGGCGATGCAGCTGTGTGTGCGTCTGTTGGCTGCTGCACACCCCAGCGTGTCAGTTGGCTTTGGCAGCTCCGCATTCGGCGCTGTGCAGCGGCTGGCCGCAGCCAAATGCCCCACCTGTAGATTCGCGTCTTGCTAGCTGCACTGCTGCTGCACTCGCTGCTGGGTCATTTGCTGCTGGTGTGGCTTCACATCCCTGCAGTTCGCGTGCATTTGGTGTGGCCTGAAGGCGCTGTAAGGGCACCTCTCTACAAACGTCCATTCCACTACCTCTCCAGCGTGGATGACGCTTTGCTCGTCTGTCTTTATCCTATGGTGTCTTGGCTGCAGCTCGTGACGGCCGGTATCTACGCCGGCTCCATTCCTTGCCGTGGCACTCGGCTGTCCACTTTGTGTCTTCCCAGTGCGTTTTCTCCTTCCCATCCTATTTTCATCCTGTTTTTTCTGCTCCCCATGATTTGACTCCAAATTTTCTGCTCTGCTCTCCTCTCTTGCCATCATTTCAGCCTTCATGCCCGTCGCGTCCGGTCTCTAACCGTACCTTGTCCAGCCGTGACTTCTTCTTTCAGGATTTTCACTGCTTGCGAATCTGACTGTCTCATATGCTCTGCTCGCGGAAGCACTGTTTGTGCGGGGTCTTCTCGTTCTGTGCTGCTTCTCTGTCAGCCCCGCCTTGAGCCATGGGATGCTGCGGCTATTCTCGGAGGCTCTGCAGTCTTGCCTGCCCGAGGCATCCCTTCTTGAGGGCCCTCTGCCTCCTCTCACCCCTTCAGAGCTGCTGCCCTGCGAAAATCTGCATCCCGCTGCTCTCGCCGAAGCCGACTTGGCAGACCCCATTTCCAGGTGCTCTCTAATTGCACAAAAACGATATTTTCCTAGATCGATAGCCTTCCCCCAATTCTCTATAGCAGAGCCCCACCGTACCGCCTTTGCTGCATGCTGTTGCTTCACTTGCGCAAAGCCCGCGTTTCCAGCTTGTGCCCCTCCGTCTGCTCAGGGCAGCAGCAAGCCTTGCATTAGAACCTTTCCCCCTTGCCACCTGGACCGCTGGAAATCTCGCCTGCAAGCACGACACCCCGGACGCCTTTGAATTGCGGCAGAATCTGCGACTGCCTTCGGCGGCTGAAGTGCAACTCCGAGTCTCCCTTTGGACCCGACGATTGTGCAGGCAAGGCACTACACGGCTCACAGAAAGCCATCCCCCCCTTCTCTGTCCTTTTCTCTCTCTCGCTCTTTGATTCGTTTGAGACGTGACGCTATTTTGATCATCCTGCTATGTAGATGACACGGTGCTACCCATTTCGTTTGGAATGGCTCCTCCTGGACAGCCATGCTGCCCTAAGCTCCATATGCGGCAACGCCTGCATCTGCCTCAGGGCTGCACAGCAGACTGAATACGTACAGGTTTTATTTGTAGCTGGTGAAGGATAAACTGCGCCTTATCCACAGCAGGCCCTGAGCGCTTTTGGTTGAATTTGTGCTTGGTAATGCTCCCGTGCTTCAGGGCTTGTTTGCAGTCTTCCGCAACGGCTGCGACTCTCGAGGCTGACTGTGAGGAGTTGCAGCTGTATCTGGCAAGCGAACCTCTGGCTGGTGTTGCTGCCGCTGTGTGCTGCTTAATCGATGCTTTCTTTGAACGGCATGGTGAATCCCCCCCCAAGCCCTCTCGCAGCCTGGATTGGAGCCCTGTTGCCGAGGACGTCCCTGCAGAGCTTCCGTTGAAGGCCGTTCCCGAGGTTCCCAGATTTACAGAGGCCATGCTTGATGCGCACTACTTATGCACCATCCAAAATCCTCTGAACCTCTTGCTCCACCTTCCCGCGGACGTGATCCTGAAGCTGCTGACAGCAAACGTTTTGGCTGAAGTCATCCTAACGCTCTTGCTAAAATTAGAAACATACGCTTACATGGGGCCTCCGGCCCTTCCAGGGCGTCTACCCGAGCCAATAGCAGCAGACGAAATCGTACAGCTACAGGTATGCCCTAATTCAAGTCAGATTGTTACATGAAAGTTTTCTCTGCTTTCCCTTGGAAAACCCCATTGTGCGCCTCCAACTAGCGTCGGTCCTACGGGATCCGGGCGTTTAGACGTGGCGTGCCATGCTCAGCTCATGGGTGTAGATACGCAAGCAGTCCGTGGGGTAATAGGGAGCAAGCTGCTTATCTATTTCCTGGAAAATAGTATTGCTGCTTTCGTAGAGACGGCTAGCGGCCGTGAGCCGCTGTAGGCTGCGGAGTCTGCTATGCACGTGGAGCTGACGGTTGTGTATGTCTGTTCGCAGGAAACAGCTGCCTTCCAGGTTGTGATAGAGGCTTGTTGCTTTGCAGAAGACGAAGCAGTATGGGAATTGGTGGGAAGATTTTTGGACCGGCAGGCGAACAGGAGACCTCAGAGCCTTGATGCCCTCTTCGCCTCCGGCTTCTCCCTCGAAGCAGTCGATCAGGTTTGTCGGTGCACGAAAGAAGTGCAACGTCTGTTGCCTCTTCTTTGCCGTTTGCTCCGGCAGAATGCTGCCTTTTTCTGGGAAACAAAGTCTGAGGGAAGAGGGAAAGATGCAACATCAGAACAAGGGAATACAGCTGGCACCCCCGTCTCGACGTTGCAAGATGATCCGAAGTCTGAGTACGCTGCGGGGCGAGCACATTTGCATTGCATAGCCACGCCAGCAACCAATCACCAGAAAACCTCTCCGGGCATACCCACCCCGCATGCCTATGCAAAACACATAGCCTGTGCGTCTTTGTATATTCCTCGCAAATCGCGTAGTTCAGTGAATAAAAGAGGCTACTCAACTTGTGTGTATCTAATGATGTGTACTTGCTGACACGCGATGGTTGCAGCCCGGCGGATGGCGTACGGATCAAGGCGCATCAGACGGTTACTGTGCACCCGGCGTTGGCTCCAATGAGTCGCGTAGATCTCTGTCTCTTTTACCTCAAATGTGTAGTCTGTGTTGCGTGCGACCTGAGAGACAACCGCCCATATCCTGGGGAGACTCGCGAAACTGATCCATCGTTCGCATCAGAGAATGCAAACGCTGTATTCCTGGAGGCCATCAAGCACTCCGAGTTTCACGGTAAGCGCAGAAGGCAAGCAAGGCATGCCAGGTAGAGGATGCTTCCATGGGCTTGCAACGCATGATTTTCTCTACTGTTCCGATTTAATCAAACGGCTGAATACGGCACTTCATGATAAAGAAAGCCTGAAAGCAGACT
Organism: Cyclospora cayetanensis; assembly: GCF_002999335.1. Taxonomy (NCBI): domain Eukaryota; phylum Apicomplexa; class Conoidasida; order Eucoccidiorida; family Eimeriidae; genus Cyclospora; species Cyclospora cayetanensis. Next base: position 9,775 of record NW_020312176.1, on the reverse strand, counting down.
CCCTGCAATAAGCTAGGAGGTGTAGAACAGCGAATTATAGCACTGTTGGCTGGATGACGTGTGCTGAAGAGCGAATTTGTGTCTGAAACGGCATAGCAATGGTCGCGTCTGTCCGTGGGTGTCAGAGTCACGCCCTTTATGCGAGTTTGTCGCCGCTGCGGTGCCCATCATCTTCCCGCTGTTCTACACCTTTCCAAAGCTGGCGGCATTGGTCAGCACCTTCCTCGCCCACAGAAAACTCTTGCGTCATGATGGCAATTTAAAGGCCCCCTCATTCGGCGCTCCTTGTTCACCACAAGGAGGCGGCACTTTTGTGACAAAGAAACGTGCAGATGCTGTTTTAGAGTAAGCCAGCCTCTCTCCATTTATCAACATCAACGCGTTTTGAACTGTTTTTGCTAGATATAGCGGTGTACTATATTTAGGGAAGCCACTTTCAAGTATAGATGTGCACACTCTGGCGGCCAACCGACCCTTATGCGCTTGCAGCCTCTCCGTCCATGCGTTGTGCTTCAGGAAGCTTGAGCAAGACCTAAGTCGCATTATTGAACTCGACTTATGACCGGCCCAAGGCTGCGCTACTCCGCATCTCGCCGGGGTACAGAGCACTGCTTGTATACAGCATATTCATGGGGTATTGGGGACTAGGAGACATTTTTTCTTGCCACTAGAGAGCTGATGGTGAAATTTAACATGGTTAAATAAAAGGCAAATGAAGTGTCTTCTTTCTTCTTGTTGGCCCGAGGGATGTTAAAGGGTCAAGGCACCCTAAAGCATCTCGAACAACCACTCCCCATCCGAATTAGAATACCTGACGAGCTAGTAAAATTGTCGCTTGATGCGGAATCAGTATGTGTACAATATTTTAATGTTGATATTTGCATTCACAAGATAGTACACGGTTCGAAAAGTAGCGCCTGGGAGATTGACACTCCAACACTCCGGGCTGAATCAGGGGGCATCAAGCAACTGCCTTTAGTTTTTATCGTGCGCAAATTCATTCCAAAAATGTATAATTCTCTTTCTGTATGCCGCCTCCCAGCATATGCTGTCTTTCCATGCGCCTACATCGCTGGGCGGTTACCGGGCTAATTGATGGATGACGCAGTATTTTCATGCAGTAAGTGGGGGGAGGGTGTTCCCAACTGCGGAGGGCCAACGGCAAAGGGCGGCCCGCTCGCAGACTTCCGTACCGCTGTGGCTTCTGTTGCAAAGGATCCTTGCCTGGGCGGCATATCTGAGGGGTCTCTGCGAAGTCCTGGAACATGTGTCACTGGAGAGCTTGTAGAGAGGGCTTCGGGGCCCCACAGTGGAGGGAGCGCCTGAGTCTTCGGAACCCTATCATTTGGTTGTCCTCTGGGCTGATTCCTATGCGTGGCATCTAATTCAGGCGCAAGCGCACCGCCAAACGGTATCTGCCAGCACAGTGGCACAGGCTTTGCTCTGCCTCTCTAAAAAAGTAGCCCCACGGCATTATCGCATTCTGCCCAATCTAACGATTACGTCGATTCTAATCAAAGGACTTACTTGAGCTTCAGGCTCCACAGACACTACTTGCTCTTTTCTGTAGCTCTTCAAGACTGGAATAATGCGTTCAATGACAAGTATTTTGGGAACTTCAACTATTTTTTCCTTTATCGCGTATCGAGGGACTTCAATTATTTTGTCCACATACTGGAATCACAACACACGGTGCAGAATCATTTGCTACCAGAAATCGATATATCCCAGTATTCCTATATAGGCAAGTACTGTGTACAACATAAAGCATTAATCTCGAGAGTGTACGGTGGGGCAGCTGTGAACACATCCTCGTAGGCAGAGGTCCGCTGGGCACACCATCTTACTTTGATCTCTGGAACTTCAACAAACTTGTCCACGTATACAGGTTTCTTGACGTACTTGATGACCTCCTTCTTCACGGGCTTCACAACCCGTACGATCTTTTCCTCGGGTACTTCTCGGGGGACCTCCACGACCTTTTCAACATAGTACACTTGTGGCACTTCGATGTACCTGTTCTCCACGCGTTCTTTGACCACTTCGCGAACTCTTTCCTGAGAGAGGCCACCACAATCATGGGTGATGGGGCTGTTCTGTATGCGAAACTATTTCCCAAGCGGCATTGTGCACCTGCAGGGGCAACACTTTGCCTGATCAAAGCGTTTGTATTTGGGTAACGTACTTCTACAATTGGCTGCAGCACAGTTGCTCCAGGAGGGGGATTTCCTTGTAAGCCACTGCGCCCCGGAAAACCATTGAAGGATGAAGGCACCTGGCTTTCTGGTTTCATTCTCGTGCTGATCCGCAATTCAGGTTAAACTTGTAACAGTGTAACAGCTTTCGGGCCCGGTGAAATTGTGCTGCTCTAAACGCAATTGGCTTCTCCCATTGAACGCTCGTACCTCCACAGTAATGCCTTTTATGCAGTTAGGCTCTAGAGCCTTAGGAACGCACGCGCTTGGGGACTTTGTAACGAGCAGTGATGCAACAGGCCACTGTGACCGGCATCTCGGCAAACGACACAGATTACCTTCAGCCTTCCCAGAGATATTTAAATGCGTGATTCTTGGTGTACTAATGACAAGGATCAATGGTGTTGTGAATTCACGCTGTATATCGCATCGCGGCCCACTGCCGACAGCGAGCCTGGTCCTCGGGCCGCCCCAAATGCGCCACTGCACTGGTCTTGAAGTGCTCAAATAGTCCGGCAAACTGGGACCAAATAGCGGTAAAAAGAAGCAGATACCATACTGCGACGAGGCGAAACAAGTGAACCGCTGCGTTCGAAAGCCCCCTTTCCCGCATACTGCAGGCGACCACCGTCGAATCGACTCAAGAAGGCTGCGAAGTTCATGGGGCTGCTGTTGCCAGCAAAGTGACGACAGGTCCACCAGTATTATTTATTGTTTTTTGGTGTTATTCCCTGGCTTGAACTTCTGGCGTTTAGTCATTGCCTTTAGATGCGAATGCGATGGGTGCTCTGCAATGGAGGGCGAAGAAAAAGGGCAGCGGAGCAGGGCTGTTGAAGCCATTTATTTGACTACGGATTGATAAACTTCTGCACATTCCTGTTTCTGAAGTTTAATTCTTTGCTGAAGAGATCTTAAGAAGAAGCCCTAAAGAGATTCCCCCCCAGCTCCCGGCTTGGATGATAAAATTTAAGTTGTATTGGAACTCTGCTCGGTGGAACAGCTTTTCTGCATTTGTTTGCCCTCCCAAACAGGCCAGCCTCAGGCACGTGCTTCAGTGTGTTTGCCATCTTGGTAGACACGGCACCCGCTTTTGTGTTAACTACCCTTCGGTGCCGGTGCAGGGGAGGGGGAAGTCCCCGCGCTGCGCAGCGCCAGAGATCTGATCTCTATCTTCCCTCGTGCGGAAATTTTCTGCCAATTATGAAGAGGCTTTAACTGTTTCTGAAGTCCACAGAAGATGGATAATCGGGGAGGGCATGGGCAACGTGGTTATGCGAGGCCAGATATTTCCCGCCAGTGGAATGGGCCGCCAGTTGATCTTTTCCCCAGTAGAGTTTTCGGCGACAGCCGACCAGAAAACGACAGAGAGAGTCGTTCACCGACTCCAATGGCCTCCTGTGGAGAACGTCATCCACTGAAAACACCGCCCCAAGACCTGTTCCTCTCACCCTCTGGTAATTTGAGAGAATTCCCAGGAGCGAATTCGCTTGCATGGGAACGATTTGGACCTCCAATGAGCTCAGCTCCGGATCGATTATCAGATCGTCCAGGAGTCGCGGGGCTTAACACTCCAGCGGAATCCTCTAGGAGCACTAGGGAATGGGTGAGCTTTGTGGCCGTCTGCGGCGTCCTACTCTCTTGCCGATACTGTCCCTGCCGACTGTGGCTTCCATGACAGGGTTCTCAGATTACAGAGTATAGCGCTCACAGAACTACTCGGGTAGGCCAAGATGTAGTCCTCAATGCTCATCCTAATTGGTGCTTCACCGCGCTCCGTGAAAACAGAGATCGAGGGTATGTTTTCTGTGTGCTTTCAGGTGGCAGTTACTGCGTACCAGCCCGTAGACGTCGTGACGAGGACGGTGGAAGTGCCAGTCACTCGGACTGTGGACGTTTTCGTGCCGAAGCCGGTGCTTCGCGAAAAGATTGTTGAAGTGCCTAAATTGGTGCCCAAGTACATAGAGAAGGTAGGAAATCGGAGGACTTTCCGAACATCCATTGGATGTGCGTAAAGTTGTTGCATTTTGACTTTCAGAAGGCTTATACAGGGACTTTGGGTGAAGGCGGGTAGACAGTATGTTTTGTTCCTGATAGGGCCACGCCTGTCACATTGGATATGCGCAGAAGTGTATTTCTCTCCCTCCACAGATTGTCGAAGTCCCACAAATTGAATGGGTTGAGCGGGTTGTCGAGGTACCAGAGGTAATATACAATACCAAGGTGGTTCCCAAAGTTGAAATAAGGGAAAATATCGTAGAAAAGCCGGTGTTCCATCAGAAGTGGGTAGAGAAGATTGTTGAAGTTTCGGTTGTAGAAGAAGTAATTCGCTACAGGACCATCCACGAACCAGAGGAAATAATAAAGTATGTATTGGGCAGAATGCCCGCATGAGACTTGCATAAAAGCACCGCTTCATTCTGGTCGAGCAGCGTGGCGCTTTTCTCGGAATATCGAAGAAGCGTCAACGGTCTGCAGTGCCCAGATGAATTCAGCCGACCAGCTTTGTCTGTAATTCCACGCTTAGCCTTTTTCGACGAGTTTGCTGAGCTGGTTCTGCTATAAAGAACCGAATTTTATGCTTCAATGCCCCAGCTTGCCTAATTATATCCGATTCGTAAAGGAGCTCCTCAAAGCTTGTAATCTTGGCGTCGAATGCCGCTTTCCGTTCACGTTTCTGTCGATTGCCATATACCCCTGCAGGGGGCGCTGCGGCCATCTTGTAGGCTGTTTGGTCTTATGCTGGATATGTATCTTCTCCTTTATAGGTACATTCCTCGAGGCCATCAAGAGGAAGAGTGGAGAGGAGCGCCTATTCTGACAGTTCCGCCTCACCAAACTCCGGAACTGCCGCCTAAGTGGGGGGGCACACCCCAGCCTTCTCCCCGACATCCACTGGTGCAAGCAGCTACTCAACGAGCAGAATAGTTTGCAGTATTTTGCCATGGGGTCCTATCTCGTTGCTCAACTGGCTCTTCCACTATACAAGCAGGGCCTCCTAAGCATCCTGTACGCTGCCTGTAATACATTCTGACCTAAGTCCCTTATTCTAGAACGCTTACATCAAACATTCCAGCGACACTCAGGAAAAACTTTCCGAAGTGCTCACTGGCACTTACAGTGAAGAATATGTGGGTAAAGCAAGCAAAATACGGTGGATTTGTACCAGAACCATTTTAAATGCTGGAATCTGACGCATTTTGCATATTTTCTCTTTAACGATTAACTTGGACAGCATCGTTGTGCTCTTACGTGCTCAAGCATGAAAATCGCTATATTTATGTTCCGGTTGTAGAGAAATTTCTTTGCCCTTGCTTACACACAAGGACATGATGCTGTCAAAAAAGTCGCACCAGTTTTCCTGGGAGATTTTATCTACTATTGACTTTCATTGTTCACGGCAATGCAAACGGTTCTAGAATCTTTTCACAGTCCGTGACATCAACTTTTGCTCAGCTAATTTTTATCTCTTGTGTGAGATGACGGCATTTCAGCTGGGCCGCTTGTTAGCAGATTTGCTGTGTGCTTCTCAGTATATTCATATGTGTAGCCTGATAGTGCATATGTGTGTCCCTTTCAAAAGTTTCATTTAGGTTTGTTCATGGAGGCTTGGGGAGGGACACTCGGTCAACCTACTTTTTCGTTAAACGCCCAACTCAGCATGCTAGCCTTTAAAGTGGGTATAGTGAAGCTAGCTTGCTAGTTGCTTCACTCCCGCGTTGGACGATTTCTAAATATTTTGTCAGTCACATTCATAAGCATCTCAATGCCAGATGAAGGTACATTGCTTTCCTAAAACGGAATACATGTAAGCCAGTGGAACTGTTCCACTGGTTGCCTCATGGTAGGGCGGTCTTAGCTTCTAGTAGAATTTTGTTGGTCTAAGGTAATGACCAATAGAGTAGATCGCATTCTATATCATTTATGTATGTTAAGCGCCTCTATTCTAATACAGGGCTGTGTACAGGGTAAGCCTACACTCCTGGATTGAGGAGCTGCTGGCTCAGCAGCCTCGTCCTTGTCTATTGGATAAATCGGCAACATCTGTTCAGGTATCAGGGACCTCGCGTTTCCTACTGTTCAAAGAATGGCCTGATAAAGGAAGGATTCATATCTATGTGGGATGGCGAACAAAGATGTACTCATATTCACGATCCTTCTGGTCGGTTCATTAGGCATGCCTGTTGCACAACCTGTATGACCAAAGTGTCTGTATCTTATTACAACCACCAAGGTGAAGGCTGCATACTCTACCGTGGCGATTTGGCCCACCCTGATGCACTGCACTCAAGGACTCTGTAGGACAGGTACTTTTCAGAAAAGGCATAGCCATTGCCTCTCAAAGGTTTACGAAGCGGGGAGCAACTGGTCCACAGGTAGAGGTCCATTCCATGCGTCAGCCTCAAGAAACAGAATGTCCATCTCGAATGAAAGCCAATTCCGTAATCAGCTTTGCAGCAGCTTTCGGAGCCGATGCCAGATGGGCCGCGATGCTGTGCAGCATTGTACCGTGCTTCATCGAATACGAGACTCAGTGATCAGCTGCCTATTCATCACTGCAGGTCAAGATGTAGGCCCATCAGTAGAGAATTTTGAATAACAGGTAGCATTAGTGTATTTCTATATTGGCCAAAGCTATCCATTACCACGGTTTCTCACAATAGAGGGTGGACCCCGGTTCCTACCTGGGCGATATGGAGTACGGCCGATTGACGGATCGGACGGCATTTATACATTAATGCGTGATATCCGTAGCAGATCGAGACAGCAATGAGTCTCAGGATCGTGCCTTTTACTCAAAGCGCTCTAGCATTTTGCGCAGCACGAGAATATGCCAACACCGATACAGCTCGTCTCAGTGCATTCCTTCCCAGCTGTCTGCAGGGGCATCAGTCCACAGTCCGGATCGCTGTTGCAGTGTCTGAGGGCTTGGTTAACCGTTCACACACTGTGAAATTTAAGCGCATTTTACATAGGGGGAGGTCTTAGCTATTACGGGGGTTATTGACCACTAGACTGGGGTTTCAGTCTCCCGAAGTCCCTCCTTAACTCGGAACCCGGAGACCACCAACTTCGCCCACGCCAGATGAGACATACTGTAGGCATTACCAAATTCAGGCTAATTTTTCACTTCCCTCGTCTTCTGTTGCTTCGCTATTAGTGGAAGGTGTTTAAGTGGGCGCCTGTGGGCTCTCCTCACCATGGTCTGCCTGGTCAGTCCAGTCCATTAACCACAAATTGAGCAATTCTCATTGGTTTACAGCGCATCGTAAAATATGTGGTTTTTTGCCCCTACCGAGGAGAAGCACGAATCTGATGACACGGATGAGGCTTCACTGAGGCTCTCCTCTGTTGAGTCACTCGAGCACAGTCAAAGCCAAGAAGACAAACAGTCGCCGGAGCAACCCCCGGAGACCTCCTCACCCTGGCAGTTTTGGAACCAGCTTGCTGCGGTTGGGCAAAACATAGGCACAGATCTTGGTAGTTCAGCTTCATCTGAAGCAGAATCTTCAGGTGAGGGCGAACCGGCTCCCCTGCACTTATCGTCGGTGGAGTCAGCCAGTGGAGGAGTGCAAGATGGCGGGCAAGGGTTTGCAGCAGTGCAACAATCAGATTCGCCTCAGGGTGCGTCAGGGTGGAACTTATGGGGCCAGATAACAGGTACCTCAAGTGGTGCTGAGGCTTCATCTACAGAGAAATTCTCGACAAGCGAAGAGATACCCGGGCCTTCACGTAAGAGCACAGACACACTAGAGGCAAGGAAGCCCAGTTTTGAAGAGAATGCTGCGACTCCTAGGAGCTTTGGATGGGGGTTACTTGACGGGGCCGCCTCTTGGATCGGCGAACGCAACCCGCAGCGTGGAGTGTCAGACGGCATCCTTCCTCAGAGTTCCAGTGCAAGCCTAGAAACCACACAAAGTCGAACATGGGGCACAGAAACGCAAGAGGAAGCTGGCACCACTGGTAACACTATCTATAGTTCTGAATCAGCCGAATCGCTGGAAGATTCCACAGCTGTCCCCCCAAGACTACAACAGCGCTCTGCGGAGAGCCGAAGTCCTGGCAGCAGCACTGAAATCAAAAGCTCAGAAGCGCTCGGGAACATATGGAAAAACGAGGAGCACTACGAGACTGTGAGCGACTTTGAATCACCCTCTCTCAAGGATGGGACGATGCCTGACTCGGGTGAGGCGGATTCTACGTCTGGTTGTATCGCAGCACCTGAGGACCTCATGCACGCTAGTGAAGCCATCGGCGCCACACAAGACACCCGACGCGATCAAGATAAGACTCAGACCCTCCGTAGCAATTCATTAGATGTACGTGAAGTCATTAAATTAAAAAGAGCAAAGTCAAGGCCTGTGAGGGCCTCCAAGCCTCATGAAGTGGCTGCGGAACTCCCAGTACCTGCTGCCTCAGGCGAGGTTGGCTCGAAAAAGGATGTTGCACAAGATTCTGAGTCTGAATCCAGCTGGTCTTCTGAAGAACAAGAAGGTTCCGCTGAGGAATCAACTCAGAAGTCTTCTCCGTCTCCTCTAGCGAAGCTGTTGGCAAGCCAGCTATCAAACAGCTCAACTTTTGTGGAGCGTACACTGCCCGATAACACCACCATTGTTATCAGCAAAGAGGGACGCCGTGCACCCAAAAGTAAAGCAAAGCCTCCTCTCAGTGCAGGACGCCTGGCGCCGCCAAGTGTTGGTGTCACTGCCTCAATCCACACCAAAGAAGAGGCAAAAACTCTTGTCCAGCAGGCCCCTAAAGCAGCTGAATGTGCAGCAACAATCGCCAAAACAAGCCCACAGGCACCACCTGCAAAACGCAATGAGGAAACAGCCACCAGCGCCCTATCACCTCAGAATGTAGAGAGCGCAGAAGGCACAACAGATACGAGTATAGGCACACAAAACACGATTACCAAGGATGACCCCAACACCCCTCACGTACCAATCGTCCAAGCCATAAACCACACAAAGAAAACGACGACCAATGCACTTCCTACATCACTCTCAAAACACACGAGGGTCCCGTATGCAGAGCCTAAAGCAGCTGCTGGACTGAGCAAAGGGGAAGGAGCGGTGGTGGAGGGTGAGAGTGAGGCAGGAAAGGGAGAGGCTGAGGAGAAGAAGGAAGGCGTTGAAGGTGTGAAGGCAGCAGTGCTGATCAAGCCGGCGCCACCTGCTGCTAAGGCACTTGGCCTCAAGATGCCTCTTCCTCCTGCTGTCAAGGCTAAAGCGGCTGCTGGAGTGAGCGAGGCGAAGGAAGTAGCTGTTGAGGGTGAGGGTGAGGCAGGAAAGGGAGAGGCTGAGGAGAAGAAGGAAGGCGTTGAAGGTGTGAAGGCAGCAGTGCTGATCAAGCCGGCGCCTCCTGCTGCTAAGGCACTTGGCCTCAAGATGCCTCCTCCTCCTGCTGTCAAGGCTAAAGCGGCTGCTGGAGTGAGCGAGGCGAAGGAAGTAGTGGTTGAGGGTGAGGGTGAGGCAGGAAAGGGAGAGGCTGAGGAGAAGAAGGAAGGCGTTGAAGGTGTGAAGGCAGCAGTGCTGATCAAGCCGGCGCCTCCTGCTGCTAAGGCACTTGGCCTCAAGATG
>NW_020312175.1:0-55299 GCF_002999335.1 Cyclospora cayetanensis | reverse complement strand
ACTTCTCACCGCCCCTCCCAACGCAGCCCACCATTACTGGGTTTTGATGTAGAGATATCGTTCGCTGTAAGCCTTAGTGTTACTTCTCGTTTGTGTAGTGTTTCTTTGGTTTAAAGAAACAGACCGCATGAGATCGTCTCTTGTGACTGAGTCTCTCTCGTGTGCTCATCCGCTCTTATATATAGGGAGTGTCTTTGCGTGTGTGGAGGGCAAGGGATGCGTGTGCCGAGGGTGTCGAAGCCGGTTATATCTCTCTCTCTCTCTCTCTCTGTCTCTCTCTCTCTCTCTCTCTCTCTCTCTCTCTCTCTCTCTCTCTCTCTCTCTCTCTCTCTCTCTGTCTTTCTCTCTGTCTTTCTCTCTGTCTGTCTCTCTGCCTCTCTGTCTTTCTCTGTCTTTCTCTCTTTCTCTCTCTCTCTGTCTCTCTCTCTGCTGTGTGCACTCTTTCGCCTGAACGTTTTCAACGCCTACCGTATCTCTCCGTCGCAAAGTTCGGAACGCCAGGACCCACTTCAGTGGTGAGCACTCCGCTGACGATCAGTCGATCTCCTGCTGTAGCTTCATCTACCAGAAACCTTGACGCATTGAGCAGCAAGTGACGGGGCATATCACCAGTAGGCACCTGCGCGACAGCGGACCTCCACAAGGTGCTGCAGAGCAAGCCGTGAGTTTTGGTCGATGTCTTCCAAGACGTACCACAGACCAATAAAGAGCCTCTTCGTGAGTTGCAACTGGTGGCGCTAGGAGGTGGAGGGCACGGAAAAGGGAAAAACGGCCTTACGTCTTCAGGAAGCTCCTGCATTTTGAGCAGCTGGACGTCAAGAAATGTGCATTCGTTGCTAACGATGAAGTAGGGCTCCTGAGGCGCACGCAATGAGTGACACACACACACACAGAAGGCAGCCGCGCGCTCATGAGGCCGTTATTTTTGCCCGTTTCGTCGAAACGTGCGTGTTGTGAAGCACAAAGGCGACCGAGGTCGACCGCTAAGGGGGCCTCGCTCCGTGCAGCGCAGCGCATGCAATGCAACAGTGTGGCTTGATTGTGAACGGCAAAAAGGGGCACGCTGTTTGCCGTTCACAATCGAGCCACACTGTATCTGTCAGCGCTGCGTGCAGCGTGCACGAGACGCACGCAGATACGGAGTCGGTGAGCGAGAGCGAGAGAGAAACACGAACAGACAGACAGAGAGGAGAATGCGGAGGGGCCAAGCGCGCTGCGTAAGGGACGCTAAAACGCATGCACACGGCTGGCTGGCAGTTACGGCGCGAGGATAGACGTCTTACGGGCTTATTCTTGCACCCCAAGTCGGAGTCTCCTTGTGCAGATCCTGCTAGCTCTGAGGCTCTACAGAATCGAGGCATCTGGGGTTGTTCCCTCCATTCTGCTGCATGGATCGTCAACTTGTGGTTGCAAAAACGACATTGTATTGTTATTTTCTGACAGCACAAAAGCAAGCGCGCATGCGCAGATGTCTACAAGGCCCGCATGCCGCACGCTGTGTTTGTCCCCACAAGGCCCGACGCGCTAGGGGGGCACACCTCAAGGTGGCCTTCAGTCCCCTGCATGCATGCAGCAGCCGCTTGCTTAGGCGGCTGCTGCATGCATGCTGGAGGATGCAGACTAGGAGCTGTGGCTCAGCACTCGCGCGAGGAGTCGAGCAAGGGCCTTGCGCCCTCGAGAATGATTGCCCTTTGCTCTTCTGTTGTGCCTGCCTGTCGTTGGCAGCTGCTCTTTTTACTGCTCTCTCAACTCGAGCCCAGGGAATAGGGAGACGTGTGCGGAGGCGTTTGAAGCACCTGCATGCGGCTCATTGGGGCCTTGCAGCTAATGACGATCCCAGTAGTTACAACAAACTGTTCTTGCTGCTGAGACAGGAGACTCCGGATGGGCGTAGGCTTCTTTCCCGAATCCACCAGGTTGATTTGCACATCGAAGGCACGCTGCCTCTTGCCAGACAGTCCCTGGGGCCCCTCTGGGGCCCCTTGGACTATGGCGCTCTTCGCCGCAATCTCCTCGCAAGCCTTTTCACAAACGGGCAAGTATACGAGCGGCCTTTCCCTGAGACACCTGGCCAGTCTGTGAGCAAAGTCTGGAGGCGCCCTGTGTCTGTCCCGACCGCAGAGAGGCGTATTGACGCATTCCAAATCAGCGGGCTGAACTCTGTGCTGGTATTCGATCAAATCAAAGAGGTCGAGCTCCAACAGGCACTTGCTGCTCTTCTCTGCTTCTGCAAGAAGCTTGCGCCGCAGTGCCCCACTCCCGTGATGTAAGTACTGCTCGAAAAAGAGTCGGGCCTGCTTTAAAGATGGAAGAGACGCGGGGCCTCCTTCCTCTGCCTCGAAGCCATGGGGATCCGATCTGTTGTTGGAGTAAAACACCCGCTCACCCTCGAACATCTTGGGAGAGAGGACGGAGGGGAAGCGACACTAAGACAAATATATGGGCACCCGAGACACCGCGAAAGGCTTTTTTTAACTCCACTGGGGCGGCAAGCCGCGTAGAAGGCCTCGGATGGTGATACCCGGCATACAGAACACCAACCCCCACCCCCCTAAAACGCGAAGGAAGGGCTTACAAGGGACCTCCCTGCTCTCTGCGCAGGAAATGAGGAAGAAGCAACCAGAATGAAGCATACAAAGCAGTAGAAAAGTACAAACATAAAGTCTGTGCACCCATTCCTATTATCCCCTTCCAATGGACAACCGAAGTATTCCTGGGGCTCCCCAGCTGGCAGCGAAGCCGGGAAGGGGTTGCGCGTGGTGTTTCTTACACTCCCGACCCTCCCGAAAGGAATAAGCACTTCGAGTCATTGCTGCACTCGAATTCAAGAATCAATAGTATTTATTGTGAGCAGGGCTATTTCAACAGCACGAAACACAAGACACATACCTCAATGTACGTAGTTCCATGCGTGCCTGCCGGCGAAACACCCATTAGTCCTGTAGAACACGCTGTAGCTCCTACTTGCCATATGGCTCCAAGAAAGAGAAACCAGCCACATTTTGACTACAAATAGTGCAACATGGGGCGATGAACACAGTGGTTGGGTAAAAGACTTTCAAACAAACAGTGATAGGCTCCGGGAAACAGGAGGGCCGTTCCGGGAATTGAACCCGGGACCTCTCGCACCCAAAGCGAGAATCATACCACTAGACTAAACGGCCTCGCGCTTCTTCCCACTAAACGTCTCATTATGGAGATTTCGCACTCGGTGCTCCGAAAGGTGTCTACGGAACTAGGGAAAACCTCCATCCCCTCACTAGCAAAGTCGTGCGTAGAGATTCCTTTATGTGTATCTGGCTTTAGATGGCTGATATAAAAATTACGTAGCCCCCGTAGGGTCGGGAAAGGACCGGGGCATTGTAGCGGGGCAAGCCACAGTGTTGTACACTCTACTACAATAGTTGCATTTTGCTTATAATTTGCGGTCACTCTTTTGCTTTCACTGGTCGAATGTTCTATTTATTGCAAAGGGCCGTAAACCCAACGCAGTGCAAATCAATTTTCGCCCTAGTTTTGTAAATCGTACTTGAATGCACCCGGGAATGCCCTTAGTGCTTTGAACGTGTAGCAACGTGCAACCAAGCTGTTTCTATCGGCTCATGTTGGAACCTTGAAGGTCGAGAAAACGAGAAGGGAGCTCTTGTGGAAAAGCAATTCACGCACACCTCGATAGCGCACTAACAAGCGTATGTTGAGTATTGGGTTAGGTGTGTGCCAGCAGATACCTTGGGTGGAACGTTGCATTTGATGGCACCGAATGATTCGATGCGGCTGGCTGTGGATGCAGTGAAATGTCCTGTTTTCCCCACAACAGTCGTCCTAATACGATCAGCTCATTTAGTACGTGGATAATTTGCTTTTCGTTCCCACTAGCATGAAAGCAAATTCCACTGGTAATGGAGTAACGAGTGGCACAAAACCTGGTGGGGCGGCAGAGGCCGGCACTCAAATTGGTGAGGCGGCAGAAAGCGGCCCACAAACTAGTCTGAACGCAGCTGACCCCCAACTGGTGAAAAGGCATGATTTGCCAGCCAAGAAATGTGTATAGATATGGCGATGAGGTTTTACCTACTAGAACAACATGGCAACCTGAGAAAACGAAAAAATACTCGCAGATTTTATCAGTAGCTTGGAAGTGTACCTTGTACAGATCAGATGAAGAGAAACGGGTAATCCTTACGGCATGAGCACTGGAGAAGGCAGTACGTTCGTGGGCGCTCCATTCATGCAGCAAAATGGTTCGCTTGAAGGGATTGTTACAATTCAAGCCTTCATGCAAGCCTTAACCCATCCGTGTACGCCAAGATTAGCTCAACAACAAGCGCTAAGAATTGGAGAGGCGCAAGTACGGCGACTTATCAACAATATGGTACATCGCGGCACCCAAAACTTTGGATCACAAAGGCCATTATGTAGACGAAAAGCCGTTTTGTCAGTGGCTCGTCTCAAGTCTGTTCGAAATGATGTGTTGGAGGGTCGCGGGGTGGGAATGAACTCACTCATTGAACATCCGACCAGTGGGGCAAACCAACTACAAATGGCGGACCAGCAGACGTGTTTAGAGCGAATGGGCACAACTCCTGCTTAACTGGTTGAAAAAAAGCCAAATTGGGACTTAGAGCCTATATATGTGGAGCTAGGTCGATTAACTTTCGCCTGCAGTCTAAGGTGGGCGCGAAAAGGGAGCCAGATAGGACCAGCACTTCTAGAGGAACCAGACAACCCCAACACCGCATCTGCTCTCATTATGGAGCATTCGATCATACAATCGGGAACTGCACGCGCTTGCAAAATGCCAATAACGACGACAACAGGATTGATCCCAGCTGGAGCTGGCTGCCTGTCGAGCGCTGAAGGAGCATCAGGAAACGGAAATCCCCACGCAGCCTGCGGTGCACTAGAACAGTTGGCGCCCTACTGCCAATCAGTTCTGTGGCGGTACAGGCTAACATTAATAGTCAAGAACTGTTGGTGCTACTTGGCGCTGCATAGGAAATGGATCAGATATTCGAGGAGGCAGCACAGTGGTGCATTCTGCCTGCAAACTCGTCAGTGCAGTCCCGTAGGCTCAGGGTTGCTGACGGCTAGCAGAACGCAGCGACTCGCAGGGCTGCGGCAGTTTAATGCTACTTCAGTCAAAATTAGATTATATAACTCTGCTCCCTAACCTCTGTGGTGGCCCTATGCATCATGACGTACTCCCAGGGGTGCCATTGGTGACTCCGTGGAAGGCGTCGGAAGGCGCGCGTGAGGCCATAGCTGCGCGTTGTGGAGGTTGGAGTGGCAGGAAGCGGTAGGAAGAAGCGCTTCGTGCGGGGCTCAACCGCATCTGCTGCATATCTGATGAGTAGTGTAGAGTACGTTCCACAACAAGATGAGGCAGAGCTTCTATGCTGGCGGCTGAGCAGCACAGTACGAGAAGATGGTTCTAAGCCTGCATCGGGTCCTAGTGCCTCTGCAACTGCATTTTTTGCTGAAGTACATGATTGAATGTCAAGCCGAAAAATAGCATGAGTGTGTTAAAATTAAGTAGAAGTTTGTGGGTTATTGGTGAGCTGCGAGTAGGTTCACCACCTGCTAGTCATCCAGTGCGCCGTATCGTGCAAAAACCCATGGCCGCCCAAAGCCACGTTGTGCAGCATTGGAAGCCTCGAGAGCATGAAGAGGATCTTCATCGGCAGGCGAGTGCTTTTGTTGGATTAGCCAAAGCGCATGGATATACAAGGCATATCCTGTGTTGGTGCCGACGAAGGACGGAAGGTGGTGCATAAGCGTAAACCTTTGAACTCCAATCAAAACAACTAAGAGGCAAAACTTCGTATTTTCACATCTTGGCAGCATAGGCGACAATTTACGCGATCAGCTCTCTCTTAGGCAGTGGAATTCACAGATGCTTCCCAGCATATTTCGAGTAACCCTGATGGCAGGCAAACGACGTCGCTGCACATTCGCACTCGTAGTGTCGAGTTTGTATTTGGCGGAAGCGCGGCTGCAGGCTGCCTTACCTGTGGGAGCATTTGCAGCTCTGCTTGGTTTACATGACGAATCGCCATGGAGCGCATTCCTCGCGTTCCTCGGTGAGTGCCCTTTCCCAATGCAGGCTCTCCCTGAAATAGGTACCTTCAGCTCTGGATATTGCTGGACAATCTTCCGCTGATCATTGTTGAGGTCTGCACTACTCTCAGTTTTATGCAAAGGCAACCTGAGGTATGTTGTCCCTACATTCTTTGTCATGCCTCTTTGGGACTTTGACGTCCATTATGTTGCATGCACCGGCTGTATTTGCGTGCAGACTAGGCTCTAAGAGGCGCCGAGGCTTTCCTGAACTAGTGTGTATTGTGATTCCCTTTGCAAAGTATAAATGTCTTCTGTTATCGCGTAGCAAGAGGCTCACACATTCAGCGCTCCAACAACAGGGAGCCGTCGCACTGCCCCAGTCATGCCGGTAGACTCCCTCGGTCCTTATTGGCTATGGTGCAAGTCTGTCGTCCTGTTGATTCCACTTTAACGTTTGGTGCGCACGTTTGTTTTTCTCACGTGCACTGTTTGGCGTTTCTCCTTGCCTGGCTAGTGGCGAGAGTGCGAGGATTCTTTTCCGTTGTTTTGTATGCGAATAATCTCGAGGCACGGACAGGTAAGAAGAGGGCGTGTGTTTGTTTTGGAATGTGAGGGGGGAGTGTAGCACTTCCTGCTGCCCTAGTTGTATTCGGCAAAGTACTCTTGAAAAATTGACTAATCGGTTTGTTTCTGCGTACTCCTTTTTATTCAGAGCAGCATATGCTGAGTCCACGAAGTCTCAACGCTTTGTTGTTTGGCACTGATTGACCATAGCTTGCAGCGTACATGCACAATGCATTGAACCCTGTCGCATTAAGCTTCTGCTGAACTGCACTAAAGAGCACAAACGATAGCCAACACCAAGTAGTCAGTTGTCCCCTGAAACAGCTGTTTGGCAACAGGAAGTACTAAAGGGTAGACAATGCGGCGGCTCGAGTCCTCTGCAAAGGGGGCTACGGCAACGCAATACGTTCGCCCTGACCGGCGGTTACTAGAGCCTAAACGCAAAATTGGTACAGATAATGCTGAGCTGAATACCAAGACTTGAACGGAAGCAATCTAGGAGCAAATGCCACGTGTGGCTCAGTTCACAGCAACCATGACAGTCTTCAAGCAGCTTTCCCGGGCATAATTACTTGCGCTTCCCGTGCTACATGTAGTAGCTGATTTTAGAGCAATTAAATGCTTACAGCCCCATTATTTAATACTGTCGTTATTTCAAGTGATAGCGGCACACCCCTGTTGAGCCAGTCCCTTGCTGTGGGAACACATTCTGCGTAGTTCTTCAGGCACCAGCGGACAGTCGAGCTTACAATTCGGCTCCATGCCCAGAAAACAGATAATTCATTTTATGGAAAACTAACAGGCTATCGAAACCGTTTTTTCCGGAGCCCCTAAAAGAGCAATCTGTTAGAGGGGGCAGCGAGTTCAACGCCCTCACAGCAGCAGTGGGTGCCCTCACTGCTAGTGTAGCTTACGGCAGGGAAGCGAGAACGAAAAAAACCCGGCAACGCACGTGCTCCTTGTGCAAAATGTTGCATGTTCTTGCACTTTTGCTCAAGTTTTCTCTTTGTTGCGCCATAACCCGAGCCTTTGTTTGGTTTTCCACGGCGAAGAGTCTTGTAGGCATCGGCGTGGTCCAGATTGTGGTCTGCTTTGGGGAGCGTCTTTCACCGCTCTGTAAG
Source organism: Cyclospora cayetanensis (assembly GCF_002999335.1). Taxonomy (NCBI): domain Eukaryota; phylum Apicomplexa; class Conoidasida; order Eucoccidiorida; family Eimeriidae; genus Cyclospora; species Cyclospora cayetanensis. The sequence goes on along the minus strand of NW_020312175.1, from coordinate 47,554 downwards.
GGACTCTAAGGGCCCCATCCCTTAGTCCCTGATCTCCAATTACTCTGCTTGATCGTCTTTCTGTACCGATGAAGGCCCCTCTGCTTCCTGCGCTGGCGTTTTTCGTCGTCGGTACTCCGTATCAGGTGCACCATGCCCACGCAGCTTCCGCATACTCGGATGCTTCATTGTTGGCGCAAGAGACGTTCACGTTTCCAGGAATTACGGATATAGATGATTCGCATGTTGCAGAGCGTGGAACGGGATATGAGGGGCCATTCGGCACGCCATACAACATGTATGGGAGGCCAGCCTATGCAGACGTGGAAATCGATGAGGATGTAGGAGTCAGCCGCATCTCCCGCCGTGGAAGTCTTCGAATGCCCGTACAGGGTCCCCCTGGATCCTCCCTTATAACGCTAGTCGAGGCACTTCGCAAGGCTTCTCCTGCACTTCGCAAGGCGCTTCTGCGCCATTTCTGCCACTCTGTTGCCCGTTTGAAAACGCTTCCTTCTGGAGTTGCACAGCCACATGAAAGGGCATTCTTGTTGGAGCGCAGAGTCACGGAGGGTGATGTTTCTACATTGGTGACTAAGCTGAACGGCGTTTTTGGTGCTATCACCAGTGGCGGCTTCACCAACTCTGCCGTGGCAGACACTCTGCTAGTTCCTTTTGCACGGCTGGTGGTAGAGACAGAGGGCATGCTGTTTAGCATTGCGCGAGAAGGTGATGCCGCGAAGATGGAATCTGCTTTGAGCCAGCTGTCTCTACCTCTGGTGAGGGGCTTGTCCCACATGGAGGCCCCTCACTCGGGGAGCACCTTAGTCGCCCTAGAACCCCTCAAGGCGTCTCTCACTAAACGAGCTAAAGAACTGGACGCAGAGCTGCTTGACGCTCAGGCTCACCCTGAGCGTGTGATATTGGAGTACTCTGCAGAACTGGACAATAGCCTGTTAAAGACGGAGCGGAAGATGGATTTGCCGGAGGGAGACTCCCATATGGCCGACGTATCGCCTCTCTCTGGAGCGCAACAGGCGAAATATCGAAAGCTGAAACGTATCAAATTCCTTTCGATGCTCTTCGTAGTAATTATTATCGCTGAGCTGACCTATATTGGGCTTGCTAAATTCAATAGCATGACGAAGACAGAACCACCGCAGGAGCAGGATGAAAGCTCAGATAGCTCCTTTTTCGAGGATGACATAGAGGATTTGGAAGACGGCTCTATAGATAACCTATCTAACGTCCAGGGAAGTGCCCGCCCTTTCCATAGTGAGCATGAAAACTGGATGCGAAGGGATCGGGGGCCGCTCGGAAACAGATCTCATGTCTACCTATATCCATCCTATAGGGGAGGACGTCTGTTCACAGATCTGACTCCGCCACGCGTCCATATTGGCACGTCCATGAGCCCGAATGCGAGCGCCTATAATCTCCTAAGCCAAAACCCTCCTCCTGGACCCCCCATTGCCGCCTTCGGGGCTCCTCCCACACGGTTTAACCGAAACGAACGTATGTTTCACTAGTGTTTCAATAGTTCACGAAGAAAGGGGAATTCTATCGTGTAGATTCTTACTGAAGAGCGCCCCACATCCTCCAGCAAGTAAAAGCAGAGCCTGAGGGGCTCAGCATTGTAGGCAGTGCACCGATGTATGATGAAGTGAACGTGAGCCCGACATGGTTGTATGTGCTAAAAGGATCTTTAGATTCATGTCGTGCGATAACTCATTATATCCGCCTGAATTTTCAGGGAAGACATAAGACCCCGTGCCTGTGCACCCGCTCGGGCGCGGCTTACGTGCATAACACTGACGGCTATGCAAGAGGCGTATGAGAGCCTAGCATGCTGCGGAAAGCACAGAGTCACTGTGCCTATTAGGAACCTTGGGTAACATGCTTTTGGTTTTCAACAGCCCAAGGCTACGTATGGAAGGTGTCTCAATTGGTTTCCGTCCCACTGTCCAATTTAACACAACAAACCCATGCCTAATTATTTTTGCATGTTAAAAGCTCCTTCAGTCTCCGTCGAGGAACACCTGATTCCAGACTTGATGCGTGCTCAAAAGAAAGGTACTGGGTGTCATTTTAAAGGCTTCCCTCCTGCTAGCACCCCTCAAAGGCCCAATAGAAGATGAGGGGGACAGCTAGATTGCACATTGCTGCACCCCAAAGCTCTCCGAGCATTGGCAGCTCAGGGTGCATAGAGCATCTTGCGCACATGCACAAAATATACGTCTAATTCAATTGAATCCAGGCTGCTGCAATAGATAAGGGTGAAGAATAGCCAAACTAGACTGTCTGTCGAACAAGTTCTTATTCTGAATAACCGTAAAGAAGAAACTACTGAGGCGTTGCGTAACACCCCCCATGTTCCGGCCGCGCAAGAGTTGAGCATGTGCTACAGAACCATTCAATCTGGAATTGCCTGCTTTCAGGGGCTAGTCTGTAAACCAATTCGTTCAGGAATCTGTTACCTGTGTACTCTATGCAGCATGCACTCATTGTGCCCGTGAGCTATGTTGCTATGTGTAGCCGTAATGCGTGCAAAAAGACAGGGGGCGGGGCCTGACGGAAGCTTTCAAAAGGTTCTTGATGAGACTTCTAGCTTGCGTGTGGCAGTCCGGGCAGTGAGCTTCCTTGTGGAGAGGGCAGGAGGAGCGCCACACTACAGCCGAACCGTGTACCGGCCAAGTTCCATATGAGCAATGTCTACTATGTCGGCTGTATATAACTAAGGATTGGTTTAAAATTGACTAATGGGTCAGTTTGTACACCGTATTGCACAGTACTGTTAGCTTGATAATAGAAGGCGCACCGTTGTGCGCATTGCAGTAGATGCTATGTGTAAGTAGCTGTGATTGCTCGGAGTGCATCAAAAGTGCAGCGACGCGCAACTTATCTGTCCCTTTTGCCTTATGTCGGAACTTTGAGTGGCGACAGTAAGAGAAGAAGGAAGCTCTTTGGCAAAGCACTTCGCATACACCTCAACGGGCCGCTATCCAGCTTGTATTGAGTATAGACTCAGGAGTCGGCCAACAAATACCTTACACGAAGTGCTCCTGTTGACCAACTAATCCTCGAAAAATCATTTTCATGCCAAGTAACTCCCATTATCCTCTGCGCATTGAGAAGCTCGTAGCCTGGTGCGTCAACGTCCAGGAATTTACTGTTCACCACTTCAATGATTTGATCACGTGCACCTGATACCTGACCGTCTCCCCTGGTCGCTTATTGGTCTCAAACTGAAGACTGGCGGTTTCTACAGTGGCACGAAGGAGTGGCACATTATTCATAGTTGCCATTTTTGTATGCCCATTTCTCTTTAACATCGTGTTGTACAGCTTTTGTGGGAGCCTGCGGCTTTTTTTTTCGTGTTTTTGTCAGTCCGCTCCTTTATATTGGAAAACAGCAACGACCGTTGGACCTGTGCCCTGTCCTTTTACCTCTTTCTGTAGCTGCATGAACACAAAAGCACTCTTGTGTAAGGCTCGTTTGCTTGCGGCACGTCAAGAAAGCTGTCTAGTATGCTTTTTCCTGCGTGCTGGTGTCTTTGGCATAGTCCCCCGCCTCTTGCAGAGAGTTCCCGTGCTGGTGAGATGAACTTGCCGGTGTCATCGCCTACAAATAAACAATTTTGCAGGTATAAGCATGCGCGTGCATAGAAATACGTATAAACGTACCCCTAGAGTTACATGCATGTTTCGCCAACATGAGTGTACAATAGACCGTCGATTCTGTTGCTGTCCACTGACAAGGCGGAGGCCGTCACATGGCATCATACATACAGCACCCATTCACGAAGGCCGTCTAGTGTCTCCTGTGTGGCGGCGCAGTCAGTCCTTTTTGCAGCAAACTTCGCGCTTTGGAAGCCTCTTCTTCACCAGTGAATATAGGAAGCTAGCAGCGCACTGAGATTGTTCGCCATGTCGCTTACCGTTTCAGGGCCTATAGCCCCTGCCCTCAAGCGCTTTTAGAGGCAGCAGCAGTCACGTTTTTGCAAGGCCTCCCAGGCTTTCGAAAAGCGGGGGTAAGAGGGTGCTCCAAGCAACAGAGCCTCTAATACCTCTCCATTGGCGTCTCGATGAAGGCGAAGAACTCGCTGCAACCATCCTTGTGACCCATATGCATCTTTTTGAGTTCCCCTCTGAGCCCTTCAGGCTCCTCCCACGGATACTATGCCCCTTCCTGCCGTCTACTGCAGGCGCCGTATTACCGGTGAAATCCACAGTGTCTAACCTCAGCTCGTAACACTCCATGACGCCACAGGGGGTAGGTGGCCTTCACAGACCCTAAAACGGAGGGAGTCGCCTGACCACTGTTGGGCTTCGCATTGGTTGCGCGCACCCTAACGTGCCATTCTTTAAGCTATTTTTCTCGGGCTTCTTAAGAGACCAGACCCTCTTTATAAAAATAAATCCGCGCGATCGGGGCGTCGAGGTGTATGTACACTCGGTGGTACAGCTTTACGAGCCGGCCGCACAGTTCGCTGGAAATGAACTGGGGTCTCTATAGAACGACGGCAAAAACAACCGCACTAGACATGCACACACACAGTAGCAGGAGGGAGATCGCATGCCAGGTGGCAGCTACACTAGTGCTCTCTATACGCCCTCTGCTCCCTGCAATCGTCCCTCCTGCTACGCATGGCAGCGACACTGCCGCAGCGCACACTACCCCACATCGCTGCACCCCCTCCCTCCCTGCAACCTAAGGCTGCACAGTACCCAAGAGAATAGGCTTCCTCTCAGAATTCGAGGCGGCCTGGGGCCCCACAGGAGGAAGGGCAGCGGCAGCTGGACTCGCAGCAGCCGTGCATGCAGCTGCTGGCGTTAGTACCTCGTCACCAGCTGCTGCGGATGGCAGCTGCTGATCTGGTAATGCAGCCAGATCAGTTTCCTGTGCGATTGCGGCTTCTGACCCTGCAAACGGGGTAGCTGTCGAGGGTGCGTCAGCCAGTGCTTCGCCACTCGAACTCTTTGAAAGGGGCACTGCTGCTGCTGCTGCTGCCACTGCTAAGGAAGCCATAGTGTCTTTCGCAGTCTCCCACGCCGCAGACGCAGATCCAGCGATTTCCCCGTTGCTCTGCAGCACTTGCTGCAGCGGCTTTTGTTGTTGAGCGGCGGCGTCACGGGCTACTGCTCCCGACACAAGAGCCTCCGCGGCTGCTGCTGCTTTTGCTGTTTTGATGTCTTCGGAGGATGACAGGTGGTCAGCGAAAGCATCAGCGGCAGCAGCGCTAGGGAGTTGCTGCACTTGGAACGCGAGTGGTGCTGTGTCTTTCGAAGCTCCTGAGTGGCCCCTAGGCGCAGACTCTTTTCCTACAGGCGCAGCAGCAGCTGCACTCTTAGAATGAGCTGCAGCGTCTTCTTCTGCGGCAGCAGATGCAGTTGCCTCGGGAGCAGCAGCAGCCGCGGAAGGTGGCAGCGGGACGGAGATAGCAGCCGCTGCAGCAGCAGCAGCACTCGCAAGAAGGGGAGACCCCTGAGGCGGAGGCAGGAGAGGCGTCCCCGGAGAATACAGCATCCCGCCAGCTGCTGCTGCTCCTGCTGCTGCTGCTGCTCCTGCTGCTGCTGCCGGCAGCAACTGCGCGACAGCGGGGGCTGCTGCAGGACGCAAAAGACTGCCTGCAGGTGACTGCGCCGTAGACAGTGTGCCGAGCTGTTGCTGCAGTGCAGCAGCTGCTGCAGCTGCTGCTGCAGGGTGGCTTGCGGAAGCTGCCCGCTGCAGCTGCTGCAACGCTGCGTTGCTGCTGCCATCGCTGCTAAGAACCGCCAGCCGTGCAGCGAGCTGCACTCCATCCTGTGGAGTCTGCATCTGTTGCTGCCTCTGTTGCAGCAGTTGTTGTTGCATCAGTTGCTGCTGCAACAGCCGCTGCTGCAGCAGCTGCGGAGGAAACTGCGCGGCGCCGCCTAGACGGCCTTGCAGCTGCTGCTGCTGCTGCAGCTTGCTTTGCAGCTGCTGCAGCTGCTGCAACTGCTGCAGCTGCTGCAGCTGAGCTTGTTGTTGCTGTGTCTGCTGCGCTTGCTGCTGCTGCGCTGGCTGCGACTGTTGTTGCTGCTGCTGCTGGAGTTGCTGCAATTGCTGCATCTGCTGCTGCTGTTGCTGCACCTTGACTTGCAAGTGATGCAGCTGGAAGTGCTGCAGCAGCTGCTGCTGTCGCGCCTGCAGGAAATGCTGTACCGACGCTGCGTGAAGCCCCGCCGGTAGCTGGCCCTGCTGCTGCTGCTGCTGCTGTAGCTGCTGCTGTTGCTGCTGTATCTGCTGCAGGAGCTGCAGTTGCTGCTGCGTGTATTGTTGCTGCTGCTGCTGCGAAGACTGCCCTATGAGCTGCTGGATCCCGCCAGTCAGCTGGCCCTGCTGCTGTATCGACTGCGTCTGTTGCTGCTGCTGCCCGTGGGCTGTAGCTGCCTGCAGAGAAGATGCGCGTTGTTGGAGCAGCAGCAGCTGCTGCTGCTGTGACGCGTGCTGCTGCAGTTGTTGCTGCCGCTGATGCAAAAGGAGTTGTTGCTGCTGCAGCTGCTGCTGACTTACGCCCTGGGGTTTGGACTGCTGCTGCTGCTGCTGGTTCTGGAGGTGCTGCTGCAGCAGCTGCTGCTGCAGCTGATGCTGAAGCAGTTGCTGCTGCAGTGGCGGATAAGCCGGGAGCCTCGAAGGCGAGGGAGGCTTCTGCTGCTGCTGCGCCGTGGCGCTGCCGCTGCTGCTGCCGCTGCTGCTGCCGCTGCTGCCGTTCCCGCTGCCTGGAGACTGGGCAGCAGCTGTTGCAGCAGCAGCGGCCGCCAGCAAACTTGCTGTAGCCGCCTGCTGAAACTGCTGCTGCTGCTGCTGCTCGGACCTGTTGCCGTCAGCAGTCCAAGCACTGCTGCATCCCGCAAGAGCAGCTGTTGATCCTGAGGCTGCTGCTGAAGCAGCGCCAGAACGACTCCACAGAGGAACCCCCAAAAGCAGCTGCTTTGTCTGCAGCAGCGGGCTGCCTGTAGCGGCAGCTACAGCAGCAGCCGCTGCAGCAGAGGCCGTGCCGTTTGCGCCTCCCCCCGAGGGAGTCAGAGCGCTCGCATTGCTGCTGCTGCCACTGCTGCTGCCGCTTGCCCACGCTGCCGCGGGAGCGCTGGAGAGAAGCAGCGACCCCGAAGCTGAGGATGGCGTCTGTGCCGCAGCAGCAGCGCCTCCAGGGAGGCTCTCTGGCAGTTGCTGTGCGTCTGTGGCAGTCCCCACTTCTCTTTTCTGCATCAATGCGGAGCCATGCTGCTGTTGCGGCGTAGCGGCCGTTGCGGCAGCAGCAGCAGCAGCAGCTGCTGCTGCTGCTGCTGAGGCGGCGCCTCCCGGCTGCTTCAACGCGGCAGCACTCGCATTGAAAGCCGCCAAGTGCGAGGCCGTAAGGCCCGCTGGCAGCAAAATCTGCTGCTGCTGCTGCTGCTGTCGCTGCTGCTGCTCCGTCGCCGCTGCTGCTGCTGCTGCGAAGGCGGGGGTGTGCAACAGCGAGCTCAGGCTGATTGGTGCAGCAGCAGCAGCACCAGCGGCAGCAGTCGGCAGCAACCCCTTCTTTGCTGCTCGAGCAGCCGTTCGGGATGTCGACCGCGTAGTGATGCGGCCTTGACGGAAGGCAGAGAGGCTGCTGCTGCTGCTGCTGCTGCTGCTGCTGCTGCTGCTGCTGCTGCTGCTGCTGCCGTTGCTGCTAAGGCCTGCGTCGGCAGCACAGGGAGTTGCCACTGCAGCGGTAGCTTGCGCCTCGCTCGACGCCGCATGCAGCAGATTTCCGAGAGCCGCTGCTGCTGCGGAAACCAGGGGGGAGAGCGCAGCCTTAGACGGCCGCTGCCGCAGCGCCTTTCTGCTGCTGCTCCTCGTCAAAGGAACCCGCCCCAAGAGCTGCTGCTGCTGCTGCTGCTGCTGAAGTGCAAGACTTGCAGCAGCATCTCCGTACAAGGAAGCGTCTCCATTCGATGGCAGCATATACTGCATGCTCATCTCTACGGAGGTCTGCGGATGGTCGCAGCCAAACGGCTGCGGCAGAGCCGAGGCGCATGTTGTTGCTGTTGCAGTTGCTGCTGCTGCTCCTCCTGTTGCTGCTGCTGCTCCTGCTGCTCCTCCTGCTCCTCCTGCTGCTGCTGCTGCACCTGCAGCCTGTACTGCAGAACCTGCATGCAGGGGGAGACTCGACTGCTCCAGCATTGGCCTCCCTCCTTCGGGAGGCGCTGCTGCTGTGGCACTTGCTGCTGCTATTGTTGTTGCTGCTGCTGCACTTGCACTTGCACTTGCTGCTGCTGCACTTGCACCTGCTGCTGCTGCTATTGTTGTTGTTGCTACTGCCTCATCAGTCTCCCCAACCCTGCGGCGCTTGCCATCTCTTAGCCGCCGGAGCGAGGCCTCCTGTTGCTGCTGCGCTCTGTCTCTTTCTGCTCGTTGCTCCATGCGCTTTCGCAACATTTCCGCATGCAGCTCATGCAGCTCCATCTGCTGTTGGTGCTCGAATGCCTGCTGCTCCCGCTGCTGCTCCTTACGATCTGAAGCCCGCAGTTCCTCAGTGGCGGCAGCTAGCAACCCGTATCTCTGCTGCTGCACTTCCACAAGTAGCGATAGCAGCAGCTGCCGCTGCTGTAGCTTCGCTGCCAAGTGCCGCTTCAGCCACCAACATCGAACCACACGCTCCGCCTCCGATTGCAGCACAAACGTCTGAGGAGTTGCTGCTGCTGCTGTTAACGTGGCTGTATCGCTGCTATCCGCTGTGCCAACGAGCCCTTCCGCCATCTCTTCCACGTCCCCTACCTCGGGAGCTGCTCCTCCAGATCCTGCCTCTGCCTCTGCAGCATCTTCAGTTGTGGAGAAGCTGTACGCTAGTGCTGCCTGCTGCGGCTCCTGCTGCTGCTCCTGCTGCGGCTCGCCAGCTAGCTTAGAAGACACACCCTGTTGCTGCTTCACGACATCGGTGGTGGGAACCGTGTTCTTGCTACCGCTGCTGCTTTTCGCTGGAGGCGAACTATGCACCTGAGTTGCTTGTATGCGAAGCTCCCGGATCTGCAGGAGCTGCTGCCGCCACTGCTGCTGTTGCTGCAAAACGAGGCGCCGAATGCGGGGAGCTATTCGCTGAAATGATGGAAATCGGTCCTGAGGAACAAACGGCCAGCGCCTACATGTGCGCTTCTTGGAGATCGCCATCCCTTGCACTTGGTACTGTTAAACTGGGGAGACTGGTGCCGGCAAAGGCTACGAAGAAAGACCTCTTTCTTGCCTGCCCTGTGATGCTGGCTAGAGCTTCTTCAGTAGTGACTCCTCTGGCTTTCTGTCACCACAGCCTCCCCTCCCGCCAGGTTCCCGCCGTTGCTGCTCGCGCAGCAGCAGAGAACAAGCTCTCTCCGGAAGCCGGTAACACTGCTGTTGCTGCCGCTGCTGCCGCTTTTATGACTTGGATAGAAATCGGCAGCAAACACCGTCAAAAGGCTTCCGTTCCATGGGAGGCGACTGCAAGGGCAGCAGCAGCTGCATGCCGCAGCAGCTGCTGCTGCGGCATACAGCGCGCTCCTGCGGATGGTCTATCAAACCTCAAAGCTACCCGCCGCGCTGCTCTCGCTTCTGTAGCCTCCTGGCGAAACTGAAAGATGCGACTTTTTCCCCGGAATTTTCTGCCAGCCCACTTCGACGAACTCTGCACGGATGGAGTGATAATTCCACGGAGACTGCGACCAAAGTTCCTGCCGCCGCCGTCACCACACTCCTGCCTCAGCTCCACCAACGGATGCAGCATGCCCCAGTGGCTGATTTGCCAGTCTCTGAGACGGTACCAGTGCTCTTGGTCGCCTGTCAGCGAACTGAAACCGTGACTGCTTTGCCGATTGGCCACAAGGGAGGCGGCGCTAGCAGCAGCTGATGCTGCCGCATGCCCGGAAACAGGCTAATGACTGGGGCTGCATGCAGCAGCAGCAGCGGCGATGGCATCATCCGGCGATCGCCGCAACGGCTGCTGCTCTGGTTGCTGAAGTATGTGCGCTTCGATATCGCGCTTTGTGGAATCTTACTCGGCAACTGCCTACTAATAATCCTAACAACATCCGGAGAGACGTGCCACCAGAGCCCGACCTGCTGCTGTGGTCGGTTGAGTGCTCCATCCATCTACTGCTGTGGTTGGTTGAGTGCTCCATCCATCTACTGCTGTGGTCGGTTGAGTGCTCCATCCATCTACTGCTGTGGTTGGTTGAGTGCTCCATCCATCTACTGCTGTGGTCGGTTGAGTGCTCCATCCATCTACTGCTGCGAATACTGCTGCGAATGCCCTTGCCCGCTGAACCCTTCACAGTGCATGTACACATATCGACATAGCTAGCCGCCTGTCGCAATAGCTATCCATTGACAGCCATAGGGTTGCCGAGGGAGCGACACGCAAGGCTGCACTTGAGCAGGTTGCACAGAGCGCTCCACGTAGCGGGCCAAGCAGCCACCCCTATCTATGCTTCGCTACACATATTATAGAAAATCACCATTGAGTGAAGAATCAACAATTTGTATTGGCTGCTGGTAGAGCATACTATCGCAGATAAGCGTTAGCTCGATACTGCAAGAGTGTTGCAGCGGTTGGCAGGGAAACTTGATTCCGTCGTCAACACAAGCTTGATAGGATATTGTTGAGTGCCTCTTGAAGAAACTCTTGCCTTGCCCTGCCGGCGTCCCCCACAGATTTCGGCATGATGTTGCGAAGTAAGCTCTCTGAACGCTTCCAACCACGCTGGTCATATGTAGCAAATACCTTGCAGTTAATTGGCTAATCGGTTTGTCTGTCTTTATACCTTATTTATTGCAGACTACTCCAACTTTGTTACAATAAGACGCACTGTTGTATGGCTGTGCTCTCGATGACATGTGCAAAACCAGGGAATGCTCGGATGGCTCAGAGCCGGCAAATAGGCGCACACTTCGTGTCCATTTCTGCTTGTGTAAGAAGCCCTAACAAGACAGGGTACGAGATTAAGAGAGCTTCTTTCTAAGCCCACTCAAAAACTTGTAATCAAACATGTATTGGGTCTGGAATTTAGGGCCTCCCTTAGTAGAACAGATGGAGAGAGACTACTAATCCTTACGGCAAGAGTATTGGAGAAGGCAGTACGTTCGTGGGCGCTCCATTCATGCAGCAAAATGGTTCGCTTGCAGGGATTGTTACAATTCAAGCCTTCATGCAAGCCTTAACCAGAATTACAAAACAGCAAGGGCTAAGAATTGAAGGGGCGCAAGTACGGCGACCTATCAACAATATGGTACATCGCGGCACCCAAAACTTTGGATCACAAAGGCCATTATGTAGACGAAAAGCCGTTTTGTCAGTGGCTCGTCTCAAGTCTGTTCGAAATGATGTGTTGGAGGGTCGCGGGGTGGGAATGAACTCACTCATTGAACATCCGACCAGTGGGGCAAACCAACTACAAATGGCGGACCAGCAGACGTGTTTAGAGCGAATGGGCACAACTCCTGCTTAACTGGTTGAAAAAAAGCCAAATTGGGACTTAGAGCCTATATATGTGGAGCTAGGTCGATTAACTTTCGCCTGCAGTCTAAGGTGGGCGCGAAAAGGGAGCCAGATAGGACCAGCACTTCTAGAGGAACCAGACAACCCCAACACCGCATCTGCTCTCATTATGGAGCATTCGATCATACAATCGGGAACTGCACGCGCTTGCAAAATGCCAATAACGACGACAACAGGATTGATCCCAGCTGGAGCTGGCTGCCTGTCGAGCGCTGAAGGAGCATCAGGAAACGGAAATCCCCACGCAGCCTGCGGTGCACTAGAACAGTTGGCGCCCTACTGCCAATCAGTTCTGTGGCGGTACAGGCTAACATTAATAGTCAAGAACTGTTGGTGCTACTTGGCGCTGCATAGGAAATGGATCAGATATTCGAGGAGGCAGCACAGTGGTGCATTCTGCCTGCAAACTCGTCAGTGCAGTCCCGTAGGCTCAGGGTTGCTGACGGCTAGCAGAACGCAGCGACTCGCAGGGCTGCGGCAGTTTAATGCTACTTCAGTCAAAATTAGATTATATAACTCTGCTCCCTAACCTCTGTGGTGGCCCTATGCATCATGACGTACTCCCAGGGGTGCCATTGGTGACTCCGTGGAAGGCGTCGGAAGGCGCGCGTGAGGCCATAGCTGCGCGTTGTGGAGGTTGGAGTGGCAGGAAGCGGTAGGAAGAAGCGCTTCGTGCGGGGCTCAACCGCATCTGCTGCATATCTGATGAGTAGTGTAGAGTACGTTCCACAACAAGATGAGGCAGAGCTTCTATGCTGGCGGCTGAGCAGCACAGTACGAGAAGATGGTTCTAAGCCTGCATCGGGTCCTAGTGCCTCTGCAACTGCATTTTTTGCTGAAGTACATGATTGAATGTCAAGCCGAAAAATAGCATGAGTGTGTTAAAATTAAGTAGAAGTTTGTGGGTTATTGGTGAGCTGCGAGTAGGTTCACCACCTGCTAGTCATCCAGTGCGCCGTATCGTGCAAAAACCCATGGCCGCCCAAAGCCACGTTGTGCAGCATTGGAAGCCTCGAGAGCATGAAGAGGATCTTCATCGGCAGGCGAGTGCTTTTGTTGGATTAGCCAAAGCGCATGGATATACAAGGCATATCCTGTGTTGGTGCCGACGAAGGACGGAAGGTGGTGCATAAGCGTAAACCTTTGAACTCCAATCAAAACAACTAAGAGGCAAAACTTCGTATTTTCACATCTTGGCAGCATAGGCGACAATTTACGCGATCAGCTCTCTCTTAGGCAGTGGAATTCACAGATGCTTCCCAGCATATTTCGAGTAACCCTGATGGCAGGCAAACGACGTCGCTGCACATTCGCACTCGTAGTGTCGAGTTTGTATTTGGCGGAAGCGCGGCTGCAGGCTGCCTTACCTGTGGGAGCATTTGCAGCTCTGCTTGGTTTACATGACGAATCGCCATGGAGCGCATTCCTCGCGTTCCTCGGTGAGTGCCCTTTCCCAATGCAGGCTCTCCCTGAAATAGGTACCTTCAGCTCTGGATATTGCTGGACAATCTTCCGCTGATCATTGTTGAGGTCTGCACTACTCTCAGTTTTATGCAAAGGCAACCTGAGGTATGTTGTCCCTACATTCTTTGTCATGCCTCTTTGGGACTTTGACGTCCATTATGTTGCATGCACCGGCTGTATTTGCGTGCAGACTAGGCTCTAAGAGGCGCCGAGGCTTTCCTGAACTAGTGTGTATTGTGATTCCCTTTGCAAAGTATAAATGTCTTCTGTTATCGCGTAGCAAGAGGCTCACACATTCAGCGCTCCAACAACAGGGAGCCGTCGCACTGCCCCAGTCATGCCGGTAGACTCCCTCGGTCCTTATTGGCTATGGTGCAAGTCTGTCGTCCTGTTGATTCCACTTTAACGTTTGGTGCGCACGTTTGTTTTTCTCACGTGCACTGTTTGGCGTTTCTCCTTGCCTGGCTAGTGGCGAGAGTGCGAGGGCTCTTTTCCGTTGTTCTGTATGCGAATAATCTCGAGGCACGGACAGGTAAGAAGAGGGCGTGTGTTTGTTTTGGAATGTGAGGGGGGAGTGTAGCACTTCCTGCTGCCCTAGTTGTATTCGGCAAAGTATTCGTAAAGAATTGACTGATGGTCTTCTCTTTGTACGATCTTATTGATTGCGGAGCAGCATATTTCAAAGTCTAGAAGAATCGATACTGTTTGGGTGTGCTCTAGATGATTTGTGCAGCTAGCGGGGAATGATCGATTGCTGAGCGCGTGGAGACAGGCGCAACCTTCTTGTGCAACTTTCTTGTGGCGGCGCACTGAGGAGTGGGGGCAGGAGAAGAAGGGCATGCCTTAGAAAGCTAGTCAGTACCTTTTACTAGCCTTGAATGGAGTCTGGAGTCTAAAAGGATCGCCTTTCGTGTGATTCTTATCGCACTGAACTGAGAGACCTCTGCATCCACTGCGATATGTACCAACAGCAAAACGGAAGAAGGGTAGGCTCTTTACCAGGTTTTCACGAACAATGGCCAGTGTAGTCGGAAGTGGCACCGTGAAGCTGAGCGCCTGGGGTAGTCTTTGTGTCAGTCTGCGACACACGGGCTCTCTGCGCCCTTCGAGATATCGAGCATCTTTTATTTAGGGTGTCAAGCGCTGAACGAGGATCTCCCTTCCGATTTCTATGGATGCATGAGAGCTGTATCCGGTGTCTGAGGGGGCGATGGCGTAGGACAGGGGTGGAGGTGGTAAATTCCTATTTCCTCCCTCTCTGTGAACGAGATTCGAATAATCTGAGCGTGATCTGCACGCTGCGAATATTGAAAGGTCTGCACACAGCCGTACTGCGAGGAGAGGGATGTGGGATGCGCAGATGCACGAGGGGCCCCGGTGGGGGCCCCTCGTGCATCCCTCCCCCTGGATGCGCTCTGGAAGAATTTGCTCCCCTGGCAATATAATTGGTTTTAAATCGCGAACTCTGCATTCTCTGCGTCGGCTGCTCCCCGGGTGTGTCGCTCGTGAAGAGTTATCCCCAAGAAGCAGCAAGCAGCAGGTCAGAGCGCAGGCGCTATGGACGCCCAGCAGCAGCAAGCGCAAGGGGCCTCTGCTGCCCCTTTCGAGGCTTCTAAGGGTTCTGAAACAGCGCAGTCGGATTCTAGGAATGAAGGTGGACAGCGAGGCGCGGGAGACTCATCGATGGAAACCTCCCTCCCCCGAGAGGGCTTCCCAGCAGCAGAAGAGGAAGCCGAATGGTATGTCCTTCTTCCACCGGATGCCTTGAAGGTACTCCAGCGCGAGCAGGAACGCCGAGCTCAGCAGCAGCAGCAAGAGCAGCAGCAAGAGCAGCAGCAAGAGCAGCAGCAAGAGCATGGAGAGGAGCCGCTAAGACAGCCTTTACACGACGCTACAGCGCTTCTTGCCGAGGGCAGGGACGGTGCAGCAGGGCATAAGCGGACCGTATCTGGGGGAGGCGACGAGGCAGAGGAGTGCTCCCAGACACCCCCTAGCAGCAACAGCAGCAGCAACGCAGACAGCACAAGTGCAGGAGGGGCGCTCGCTGCAGCTTCCCCGGGAGACGCCAGCGCAGGAGCTGAGGGAGGCGTTGTCGGCCCCTTAAGCCTCTCAGCTCTGAGAGTCTACTTTGCGTGGAATCTGATAGACGGCTTGACTTACGTGCTGCGGCTAGGGGCCTCCGAGTGGACGCCTATATGCGATTATCCAGTTGTTGCTGAGGCACTGCGCATGTGGCAGCAGCAGCAGCAGGAGGAAGACGCAGCAGCGCTCGCCGCGAAGGCGGAGATAGCAGCAGAAGCCGAAGCGGCTGCTGCCTTCGCAGCGGCAGC
Organism: Cyclospora cayetanensis; assembly: GCF_002999335.1. NCBI lineage: Eukaryota > Apicomplexa > Conoidasida > Eucoccidiorida > Eimeriidae > Cyclospora > Cyclospora cayetanensis. The sequence goes on along the minus strand of NW_020312175.1, from coordinate 32,275 downwards.
TGCTGCAGCAGTTCCTGGAAAGAAGCGGAGAGCAGCAACTGAGAAGGCAGCAGTCCTTGCAGTTGCGGGTGCAGCAGCAGCAGCAGCGGCGACGAGAGCCCCCTTCCCGCATGTGGATGCAGCGCTCAAATACTGCGCTCCTGACGGCCAGTGGATGGTCTTTGACACTGTGGATAAGCTTTGGCGAACTAAACACGTAACACAGACCACACCCTACCCCGTATAGCGATGCACGGTGCATGCGGCTTGGCGCAGGGGGGCATGCGCGATCCACTCCCACCCTGCCTCGTAGATGTATATGTATGTATACATATGTAGGGGGAAGGGTCTTCTATCCTTCTCCCCCAGTTCGGCTGCCTGAGCGGCATTCTGCTGCGGCATCTTGCGTGCTCTTGCTGCTGCAATGCATGTGGTGCCGCACGAGGAGGGGAAAGGGCAGGAGGGCCCCTTCGCAGTGGCGGCCGCTCTTGCCGTTCTATGATTGTCTTTTCGTCGGTGCTAATACTGCTGCTGGTGTGGCGCTGCCTCGTGCTGTGTGAGCACATGACTCTTCAGTGCTTACGCACTAACGCGTAGGTACGGCGTTTCGCTGCAGGAGGGGTCCCTTTTCGTATTGCGTTGCGGACGGGTGTGTAGGATTATGATTTCTTAGTGGCCACGGCTGCGGACGGGAGTGGAGGTGGGGTTGGTGGTGATGGCAGGAGCAGTCTGCAGGACGAGACGCTTGTGTTGGCTGCCGTTGCAGCCGCTGTGAAGGGGTCTTGCTCGGCTGGAAAGGGTCAGAAAACTCCCGCCGCTTCTGGGGAGGGAGTGGCTGCTGGCGACGCTCGCGGCGACGCCTCTTTGGGAGGCTTCCCCCCATCCGCACGACGGGAGAAGGAGGCACTCGCCGGGGGTGTGGCAGCTGCGGAGAATTCTCAGCAAGCCCTCTCGCCGGAGGAGTTGGAGGCGCTCCGGAAGAAACTCGAGAACGCAGAGAAGCGCCGAGCCTACAGAGACAGGCGAAAGAGAAAACGGGATGAAGGCCTCTTCGTACAACCTAAAAAAAATCCAAATATTTACGTTAGCGGCCTGCCACTCACCTATACCGAGAAGGATGTTGCGGATCTCTTCAAGAAAGCGGGTGTTTTCAAGGTGGACCCCGAAACGCGTGAGACTGCCAGCAACACCCCATACTCCTCATGCATGCGTCTAAAGCTGTCTCTCTCGCTGTCTGTCTCTCTCTCTGTCTCTCTCTTTCTCTCTCACAGAACGGAGCGGCCTTCATATGTTCTAGCAGTAGGCATATGTATATATATTTGTATGTATATGTATATATGTGCGTTTGCATGCATATGTATGTGTATGCATGTGGATGTGTGTCTCTGTGGACGCTTCTATGCGAGCCTACATGGTCGGGCTGGTGGGCTTGTATATAATATATATATATATATTTATATTTATGCATATACGTATGGAGGAAATTGAAGGTGGGGAGGCTTTCAAAGGGCTCTCTGTCGGTTAGGCTGGATAAGCCTATAAATATATGTATACAGCAGCCGCTGTCTGTCCGTTCCTGTGCTTGCATGCATACATGCATGCATGCAGACGTGCGCGTGCATCTTTGTATGTGGTACGTGTTGGCGTCAGTACAGCCCAAGATTCGCCTGTACACTGATGAGGCAGGCCTCTTTAAGGGCGACTGTCTCATCAGCTTCGCGCACGAGGCCAGCGTGGAAACAGCGATTCGCTATTTCGATCAGTACGCCGTCGACGAGGCTCACACCATTCAGGCAAGACTGACACGTCTGCTGCATGCGCAGCAATGCACCAGACGGAAAGAGTCGTCTGGCGCGGTGGGGGGGGGTGTGTGCCGGCTTCTGAGGGTGGGGTGGGGAGGTTTGAGGCTAGGGCTGCTGCAGCGAGCACCACACCTTTGCGTTGCACACTGTGTGTCTTGAAGCAGCTCAGTCTCTGCGTAGAGAGTCGCAGGCAGCCGCTTGCGCTCGAGTGCTTGCACGTACAGGTCTCTTTAGCAGACTTTTCGAAGAAGCAAGAGCAGAAGACAGAGGCGTCTTCACAGCAGACTGCGAGAGTCTCCCTGGTCCAGCAGGCGGCTCTGAGAAGACGTCGCAAGCGCATTCTCGCCGCTCGCCAAGAGCAAGCCAGGTGTGCAGAGTCGACGGTTTCAGCCGCCTCCGCGAGCCGGCTGTGCATGCGGAGGCGGGAGCTGCAGCGAGACATGCGCTCGATGCACGGGGGGCGTAGTGGGGAAGGCCTTAGAATTCGAAGAAAGCGAAGTCTCCGCCTTCAGATGGAGAAGCGGGGTACCCTTCGAACTCACGAAGCCTTTACGGTAGAGAGAGAGTCGCCGGAGAAGAAGGCCACATACACTCACTCTTAGGCAGGCGAGGGAAGGAAGGAAGGGGGAGGGAGGAGGACTGTTTTCTGTCTCTCGACAAGTACAAACATGTCCGTCTATGTTGTGTCTGCCCCTGTATTCACTAGGCTTTTGAGCTGGGATACGGAGGCTGCGGATGGTCGGTCGAGGCGAAACATCGTGGTGTTGAGGCCTATGTATTCTCTGCAGGAGGCAGAGGTTAGTGATTTCAGAGGCTTGAAAAAAACGCATTATCCCTGGCATGCCGTCATCCGGTTCCTTTGCCTGATCATTGCATGCTGCATGCCACTGTTAGGGCCTAAGACTCTCTCTGTATCTCTCTCTCTATCTGTCTCTGTCTGTCTCTGTCTCTATCTGGCTCTCTTTTTCTTGGAGCGCCTGCGCGTAGTCCCTCTGTATAGGGGCGTGCTTTCCTCTGGTGGCTGGCATGTCTTCCTGTGAGTCGTTTCTCGAAGCCTCACCCACGAACAGAGGTTCTCCTGTGGGGTGTCTAAGATGTGCACTTGTCCAGCGGCGCGAAGGGAGTTGCTGCGACGTCGCGCGTCTGTCTCGAGCTTGCTGCATGCATTTCTTTGCGGGGTTTGTTGTGCTGTTCAGGAGCACGAGGAAGGCGCTGAGTTTTACGAAGATCTGCGCCTCGAGATTTTGGAGGAAATCGCCAAAGTCCGTCATCCCGACAAAATTACTGTTATTCCGGTAGGCTGACACGAAGCCACATGCAAGGGAGTGTTTCCTGAGTAGCACCCCCCCTGTCTTTTCGACCACACACAAAACACACTGCTTGGCGCATCCTTTGCACCGTCCTCGCAGCCCCCGATTTGCTTGCTGAGAAGCTCGCGAGCTTGCCAAAAGAGGCTCTCGCTTGAAAGGGGTACATAAAAGCCAAGGCTACCTCCCTGCTGGAGGGGTCCAGTGCGCGCAGTGCCGGCTGGGAGTCGTGCCCTTACGTCTTCGGATGCTGCCGCAATTCGTTTGAGATTTATGCAGAGGCATCCGCAAGGCGTAGTGTGCGTGAAGTTCAAGCAGACAGAAGATGCGGAGGCTGTCATCGAGGTGGGTGTCTGTCTGCCGCGGTCTCTCTCTCTCTCTGTGTGTGTGTGTGTGTGTATGTGTATGTATGTGTATGTGTATGAATGTAGAGAATACCCCCAACGATAAAGTGGGGGTGTATTAGTGTGCTCCCCACAGGCCATGCCGCTGCCTTAGAGCGTCATTTCCCTCCTTCGCTTAGTGGCCCTTAGCTCCAGCCTTTCTGATATTTTCATTCTCCTCCTAGCTGCTTTTTGGGGGAGCCTCTAGGTATGCGTGCTTGTCTGTCTGTGTGGTCTGAGAGTGACTTTTAGAAGATGCGGGGACGCGTTTTCGACGGGCGAGTTGTGGAGGCCTTCTTCTTCGATGGCACGACAGACTTTAGAGCGAGCTGTCTTCCTTCTCAACACAAACAGGTACATCCAAGGGGTCAAGATGGCGTACACTCGATGGTCAAAACTCTTCTACTAGGACAGAAGATCGGCACTCCAAAGCGGTTGCGGCCTGCGCTTCTCGCCCCTTTCCATCTGGCAGACAATTTACCCTCCACGCGGCTGTCTCACGTGACGCTCTATGCGAGTGCTAGCGCTTTTACAGACATTTAGATATATATGTACATATGTATATGTAAATATATATGTGTATATGTATACATGTATGAGTATCTAAATATATATATATATACGTAAATATATATATGTATATATATATGTTTCACTTTCTCACTAGCCCTCCCGCGTTTTCGTCTCTCTGTCACTCTCTGTCTCTCTCTCTCTCTCTCTCTGTGTGTCTCTCTCTCTATCTCTCTCTCTGTCTCTGTCTGTCTGTATGCCTGACCTCTGCTATATTTTTTGCAACCAGATGTTTGTTTTTCCGTGCATGGTTCGGGGTTTGTGAAGGGAGGTGTGCATGCGGTGTGCTGTCGCTCTACTTTTTTCAGGAAGCTCCTGCTGTCAGAGGCGACGCCACTGCGGCTGTCGGGGAGGGCGCGGCAGAGGCCATTGGAGCAAGCGGGAAGGTTGGGGGAGGACGTTCTCCCCTTGCTGCCGCTGACGCTGTCGAAGAGGAAAACCTTGAAAAATTCGGGGTTGGTGGATTGCTTTGCTTCGATGCCTCGCCCCCTCCCCGCCTCATTGGCACATTCTTCTTCCCAGCCTAATCCCTCTGTACCCCCTTCTGTCTCTCGCTTCTTTCAGCACTTCCTCCTGTAGCAAACACTTCTCGCTACATTCGTAAAAGTGTGCCTCTTCTTTGGGCCCGTCTTGACGCGAGTGTTTATGAGCCGTATGTCACGCTGCCGTCCCCTGATGCATATGCCGCGTGTTCTTGCTGCACTTCTTGCAGAGCTTGCAGAAGAGGCTGTGTCTTCCGACCCTCTCGCTTCCCAATGACTGTCTCCTGTATCTATGTCGCTCGCTTCTTCTGATACCTCCCCTGGGAGCCTCTCATACTCAGAGACTCCCCCCTTGTGCGCTCCTGCAGGAGTGGGTAGAAGAACAAAGCAGCGACGAAGAATTTTCAGTGCAAACGGAGGAATAACTGCCTGGCGGTGTAAGTCCACGACTCGCGGTGAGGAATTCTAGTGTCTTCCCATTCACACCAGAGACGCCGGTTGGTGCATGCCCCCTCCTAGCGCCACGCCGTTCATGAAGCCCCTGTGGCTGGTTGCTTTGCCAGGTACAGAGGTTTCCAGAGTCTTAGTCACGGTTCTCTTGCAACATTAGCTATAGGACCATGAAGAACTGCCCCCTCGCACCCGATTTCCCACAAAACAAAATGAGGGCCGCTCCCCTAGACAGCTTCTGCGGAGAGGCCCCATAGACGCCCAATACGCATTTGAAAATGCTGACAGAAGTAGAGGCCGACATTTGCGTATTCAAAGTTTCCTTGTGCCCCCGTTGGTGCGCCCTAAAACAAACCGCGAGAAGGGCTTGCCAGACGCAGAAACGGATACGCGAATCTTTAGAACAAATCCAAAATGACACAAGGGACCTACCCCCAATAGCGAGAGACTGCAGATGCGGAAGGACACTGAAACTTCCTTGTCTCGCACCTTACTAAACGACGCTCACTCTCCGTGGTGGCGAAGATCCTCTAACCGCACTACCTATCATAGGATCATGCGATATTTACGTATATATATGTGTATATATGCATGTATGGAGTATATATATACATATATATTGCGGCACCAGTCACGACAGCACATCTTTTACTTATATGTAGGCCCCTATGTTTCCCGTCCTGCCTTCCACAGATTCTTCCTGCGTGATCCTCTCTCCTGTTGGCGTTGCGTCTCCCTCTTTTCTAAGCGCTCTTCACGCTCTCCTCGTCGCTGCTTCATGCTTAACGCTCTGCATCTGCCTCCCTCCCCCTGCGTCATGTGCGGATGCTTTCTCCAGTACGCAGCTAGCTTGAGGTATTCGCCTGCAATTGCGCCTAATGACGTGACCTCTGCTCTATTATTTGCCCGCCACTATGGCAGTACGAATTGCACCGAGATCCCTTTGAGGCCTATGGTCCAGTCGTCTCGTTCACAGTGCCTACATCTTGGATCCGTCTGGGATGCAACGTTATTTGCCTCTGCCGATAGCCTCGGCCTTTTTGGTCACCTCTTCGGCCCTCCCCCCCTATGTCAATACTCATTGATTTCTGCACTATAGATGGCTCCCATGGCGCGCCGTTTACAGGCTGCTGCAACGCGTGGGGTGTGTCGTCTCCATCCACATACACAAAAATCTGCAAAAATGGAGAGTATTCGCTCCAGCCCGCCAGACCCCCGTTAGTAGAAGGATGTCAAAGACCCCTGTGATATCGCACTACTCTGGGCCTCTTCATAAGGGGCCTCCCATCTATGACTACACCCTAGAAGGGGGTGGCCTCTAGGGAACGGGCATTCGAATAAGACCCTCCTTTACGAGGGCCTCTAAGCCTCCATGCAGATTCAGCGCGTTCACACGATCGCTAATTTTGAAGGGGGAAGTGCTCGGTGGATGCCCTTCAGGGGGATCCTTCGTACCCACAAGCAAACCATGCACGGCCTCTGTGGCTATCGCAGAGTCCCTACCTCTCCGGCAGATGAACACGAAGGAGAGAGAGGAGAAGGGGGCCCTTGTCTCTGCCTGTTTCAGGCCTGAGAGCTCTTCGAAAAGCCGAGCCGTCTCCTAAGCAGCCCAGCACCACAAGCACACCAGTGGGGGTTTCTACACCTACGCCAACAGCAGCAGCACCGGTCCTTTTAGCAGCCACAAGGGAGCCAAGACGCGAAAGGCACAACATGCACCCTCTCCTCTCCCCCGTGCTTGCTGAGGTACACCTACCTCGGAGTCGATTCTAGCTCGCCGCTTCCGTTCCCCCTCTACGGCTGCACCTGGCCCGAATGCCGCGCACACCCCAGGAGAGGCTCCTGGTGCTCCTGCAGTGCCTAACGCTTCCGCTGCTGCTTCTGCAGTCAGCTGCTGCCTCCACTGAACGTAGCTAAGGAGGTCGTCTAGAGGCCAAGACAAAGAGTATGGAAGGTGTGCAACTACAAACTGAGTACGGGGCCGCACATCGATCAGCACCATCATGTGAGCTTGTGCAGCTGCCGCTGCCTGCCGAAGCAACGTTGCAGCAAATGACAGTGGAGGGAGCTGCCAGACTCTTTCCCACAGCGCCAACCGCGAGGCGAAGTCGTGAGCCTGCATACGGCGCGACGGGGGCACTGGAGGGTACCAGCAAACAGCGGTGTACTCTGGACGCGGCTGAGGCCAAGCAGCACCAAGAGCAGCAGGAGCAGTATGAGCACCAGCATATATTAGGGCAGCAAATACGAGTGCTATACAAAGCGCACCAGGAGCAGCAGGAGCAGCAACAACAACGGCAGCGGGGGTAATGAAAAAAGCAGTTTTGAAGCGACAGCTCTTGCTGCAGTGAGCAGTGTAGCCACTGCAGCACCTTCATCGGGAGCAGCAGCAGAAGGGAAGGCGTGAACACTGATTCTTTTGAAGGAAGCTCGAAGCAAGAAGGTGTGCAGCACGTGAGAAAGAGCACAGGGTGCACAGGGAAACCGGCCCCCCAGAAGGGCTGAGAGGACTAACCTTTAAGGCAGTAATCGTAGGACTGCTGCCACACGCTGCGGCGAACATCCCAGCACAAGAATGAGGCGCAAACACTGTCTCTCTGCAATGAGGCCCCTGAGGCTCATGAGGCCCCTGAGGCTCATGAGGCCCCTGAGGCCCCTGAGGCCTTTGAGGCTCATGAGGCCCCTGAGGCTCATGAGGCCCCTGAGGCTCATGAGGCCCCTGAGGCTCATGAGGCCCCTGAGGCTCATGAGGCCCCTCAGTGGTCGTTGTGCGTCGCCTCGAAAGCCGCATGCCGCGCCACTGTACATCGAGGGCAGCAGGCCCTCACCGTGGAGGCCTTACCAATGCATGTCTTCTGCCTTCCACGGATGGCAAAAGATCGCCACGGCTTCTGTGCGTCATCCCCGTCATAGGTGTACATGCGGGAGGCATGAAGGGCTCCGGTGTCTGTCCCAGCACCCTGTTCGAGGGCAGGAGACGCTGCAATGTCCAGTGCGGCGAGAGCCTGAAGAATCCTCAGAGCAGCCCGCAGAACGCAGCAGCGAGTGGCAGTCAAGAGCGTGAGAGCTGCTTTCTTTCGCGTGTTCTGCTCCCTGACAGCGGCCCCTTTGCCTTCATGGCTACAAGCCACGGCAGCTGCAGCAGCAGCGCGCACCTGCATAAGGCCAATAAGGCCCGGAACGGGGCCCAGCACCCCGTGGGTGTCGCATGCTCCTTCGTCTTTGGTAGTTGGTGCCCCCCCTATAGACTCCCCGGCACTGCCCACTTGCGGGGGGAAGAGGCACCTGTAGCAGGGGCCCCCCCGCCAGTTGTACACGGCCACCTGCCCCTCCTTCTTGATAGCGCTGCCACAGACGAGGGGCCTTTTAGCGAGGACGCATGCATCGCTCAGCAGATACCTAAAGCCCACAGGCAGCACACGCAGGCGGCCTTGAAAAGGTTTGCTGGCGCACAGCAACAACAGCTCGCCATCGCCAGGCTCTATGCGCCCCTACACGCGCCGAATCGGGAGCCTTCGCACGCATCTGCTGCTCACACTGACGGGATTTCGGAAGCCCTTATCCGCAGCAACGCAACGACAGCAAAGCAGCGATCACACCGGCAGCAGTCCAGCCCACGCAGCAGCAGAAAGCGCGAATTTCGTAGCACCTCGCCTCCCGATTGTCGGTAGCGTCAATGACAATGTCGTGCTTCTGGACAAGGCTGCCAGCGACTTCGCAGTTCACAAAGGCCTCTACTGCAGAAACTGAACCCTAAACAGCAACAACGCAGCGGCGAAAACGCCTTCGGCTCCGAGCAACCCTACAGGGCGGCACACACGTTTTTTGTGCACAAGCTGCTTCAGCTCTTGCTGTAAGGCTCACACAGCAAGCACCCCAGCAGCGTTTCCGCCAGCGCTCACCAGTCCTGTAAGGCTACTGTTATGAATGACTCGGATACATACCTGCGAATCTAAAGCTCGGCAGGCCCGCGCAAGGACTAGGCTTTTGCTGTTCCCCACGTCAGCCTCCTTGAAGAATACTTGTCTGCAGCAGCAAACCCACGAGGATGACATAGGAGCAGCAGCAGTAGCGCAACAAGCAGCAGCAATACAAGCAGCAAACAAGCAGTGCAACAAGCGGCAGCAAGAGCACAAGGACCGCAAGTAGCACAACAGGCAGCAGTGGCAGCGCAACACGCAGCAGTGGCAGCACAACACGCAGCAGTGGCAGCACAACAGGCAGCAGTGGCAGCACAACAGGCAGCAGTGGCAGCACAACACGCAGCAGTGGCAGCACAACACGCAGCAGTGGCAGCACAACAGGCAGCAGTGGCAGCACAACACGCAGCAGTGGCAGCACAACACGCAGCAGTGGCAGCACAACAGGCAGCAGTGGCAGCGCAACACGCAGCAGTGGCAGCACAACAGGCAGCAGTGGCACCACAACAAGCAACATTAAGCCTCAGTGGCACCACAACAAGCAACAGTAGCAGCCCGACAAGCAGCATAAGCAAGAGGCTATGAACGCCATCGCGAATTCGCAATCCTTAAGCCTACCTGTGCAGATTTGTGGCATCTATAACATCTCCATCTACAATCGTCAAATGCCCTGAAGCAGCAAAAAGCCCAACAAGCCGCAAAAAAGCAGCGCATGCAGGATCGATCTCCCTGCCCGTCGAGTTGTCGTGACCTCTGGAGACGAAAAGAGGCTCTAAAGAGCCTCTTTTGTCAGTGCTGCTACTACAGGCCCATCCGAGAAGACGTATTCTGCATCTGCACTTTCCAACGGCGGCATGAGAAGCACAGGCAGGATCAGCTAACCTATTCCAGCTCCCGTGAGATAGAGGGCAATTGGACACCCCAGGCCCCCTGCGCCGACCAGGAGCACTCTACAGGAAGCCACGCGTCTCTGAGTCTCTATCCCCCAGGAAGGCAGCAGCAGTTGCCTCCCATGCCTGTGTATCTGGCGACTCGAAAGAAGACACAGAAACGAGCAGCCCTCTGCACGAACTGCTGCTGCCCCTTTCTCGGCTGTAGCCGACGCTTCTACTGCCAGCCGCAGGAGGCACGGTCGCCGCTTCTGCACCATGGCTCCTGCATCAACAAACAACGGCTGGAAGCCTATAGCCTCTGTGCCGCTGCTGCTGCTGGTGTTGTCGTTTTCGCTTGCGCAATCGCCGCTATTGCTGCTGGGGGAAGATGACTTTGGGCCTTCCTCCGTGTACAGTCCGCAGGCTTGGCGCGCCAGCCGCCACACGGCAGCGGCAGAAGCATGCGCGTGCGCAGCAGCAAAGCCAAGGGCCCCCCCGGCGAGAATCAACAACGCCCCCTCCGGAAGGGAGGGAGACGTTCGCTCAGCTGGCAAGCTCTCCATCTGGCTAGAAAGCGCGTCGCCAGGATGCTTACACGTTCACGCGGCTACAAGTGCTGCTGCTGCTTCGCTGCCAGCCATTGGTGAATAAGGTCCTCTCTGGAAGGCTGGTGGACAGACAGCTGCCCCGCAGGAAGACCCCGCGGAGCCCTATAAAGAGGCTCCAATCGCCTCTTATTCGTTGAAAATGATGTTCAAAAAGGCGTATACGGATCCTTATGAGGCTTTTGGGGCGGTCGTTAAGGGTAGAAGGAGCCATTTGGGCGGTCGAGGAACTGGAGGGCCCCCCGAGAACGCGAGGGCCCCTGGTGGGAAACCGACCCCGTAGGGGCCCTACATTGAGGCAGCCTACAGCCGTGGTGAGTTCGAAATAGTGTTGCAAACCAATTGGCTTCGTTTCACAACCAAGAAGAGAGTCAAGAGGGCCCTTTCGGGTGCCTGTGTGCCGCTTTGCTGACGGGGTGTATCGACACTTCCTGCTGCGGTCACTCCCTTGATCTTCCGGCGCCTCCAATCCCCGAGGCATGCCTTTGACCCTTCTGCAGTACCCTGAGCGCCAGTGGCTGCTCCTCAACAGTCCTGGTTTCGCCGCTATCAGCCAGGCAGTGTAGAGGAAGCATCTCATGGAAGGGTGCCCCTGCTCAGACAGCGCTCCACTGCGGGGGCCCCCTCTGGAAGGGCCACCTGGGGAACCGATTCAACAGCCTCATTCTGCTGAGTCTGCGCCGGTACGGAGAGCGCTGGAGGCACGAGAGGGCCCCCCTGGGGCCCCCTCCGGGCCCTCCCCCCAGCAGAGTCCCTCCATTAACCAGGCGAGGGGCCCCCCTATTGGCTTGTTTCCCCTTGGGCTTAGAGAGGCCTTTAGGAGCCTTTGCGCCGCCGCAGGAATAACTGCCGAGGAGATGCAGACCCTCGCAGACGAGATTTCAGCGGGCAAGTTTACTCTGCTGCCGCTGTTTTTGCCGCTGTTTTTGCTGCTACACCTTTTGCTTTCGTCGAGGCACTGCATTGTTCGCCTTCCGCTTCCCTAGCGGAACCTAAAGCCCAGCGATCTTTCGGGATGCGTAATAAGACGTAGGCTTGGATCACCGCATTGTCGTGGTATCCGCCTCTGCGGTTCGTTGCCTGCCTTTGTCGTGGTATCCGCCTCTGCGGTTCGTTGCCTGCCTTTTGCCGTGGCGGCTTCAGAGTCTGCTGCTTCTTCTCCCGGCTACGCAGCCCTGCCCTGCAGCGTATTTCTGCCGTTCCTGCGATTCGGATTCTTCTGCAGGGGGGGGGGCCGAAGTAGCTCCTTCGGAACGCTGGTCTCTTAGCAGCTGTCTCTGGGCTGCTTCTGCCCTCCTGCGTTCACCTCCTCCGCGGCTGCAGGAAGGAGGGCTTGTCGCGCTTCTGCAGGAAGCTGCCACAGAAGGCCTCTGCACTGTTCGAGGCATCTCCGAAGGGCCGGAGATCTTGTTCAGCAAGGAGGGACCTGTCTGGTGGTCTCCCGAGCAGCCGCGCATTAGCAGTGCAAGCCGACTCTGCGGGAAAGAGCTCTCTTCAGCCGAAGAACGCGCTGCTCTTGAGGCGCTTCACGAGGCCTCTAAGAACCTCCACGAACTCTCGTGGACCCGGTGAGGGGCCCCCTCCAGCAGCCGTACATGTGACCCTCCTGTTGCCTTTTTCGCACTGGAGTTGGCACTTTTTTCGAGACTTTTCCGCGCTTCGCCTGGGCGTGCGATGCTCCGCAGGCTGCACACTGGCCACTGGGAAGCCGTGCCGCTCTGGTGCCGTGAGGCCTTTGCCGTTGCCTGCATTCTCCTCAGCTTCTGCTACGTCTCGAGTGCCGCTGTGGCGGTTGCTGCGGCGGAAAAACACGCAGCAGCGGGAAGTGCGCCACAGGCAACAGTCCCGCCAGCGGCTCCTGCGGCAGACAGGACGGCGACAGCGTCGGAAGCGGTGCATGCCGATCTGTCGCAGACGGCGGAAGAGGGTCTGCGCCTTGGATTTCGATATGTGGATTTGGGTGAGCGCCGCTCCTTTGTCTCCCTCCCTGTTGTGACTTACAGCCTCCTGGCTCCCTTCTTTCCTGTGAGATCGAGGCTCTACGGCGTGCGGGTGCGGCGTGCTCGCGAGGCAGGCCTTATTATGGGGGGCCCCAAGATTCGCCTCTACGGGCCCCTTACGGCTGCCGCTGCTGCGTTCGACGATCTGCGAGACCAGCTGCTGAAGCTCCAGCAGCAGCGCCAGCGGAACGCCTCGCCAAACACCCGTGGTAGTGGTGGGAGCAGCAGCAGCAGGGACGCTGCCGTGCCTGGGCGCTTGGCTGCGTCTTGCGAAGCCGTTGTCGCCTCGTGCCAGGAAGGGGGGGGGGAGATCCCCCGAGGCTCTGAAGACGCGGAGAGCCTCAAGACAGCTCTTGGCGAGGCTTCGGCGCACGAGCATTCGGATCTGCCTCAGGTGCTCATTCGCAGACGGCGAGGTTCCGTGGAGGAAAGGACAGGTAGAGCTTCTTTGCCACAGCTTGCTGCCTTCGCTGTGTTTGCCTGCCTGCGACTCGCGAAGAAGGGCCTGGGGGAGTTCTTCTCTGGTCAGTCCTAGAGAGGCTGCTTGCACGGCTAGGGTTTGGCGCGGATGCTCTGCCTGCCTGCCCGTCTGTCTGTCTCTCTGCAGCTATTGACTTCGAGGAGTTTCTGGTGTCTTATCTGCACAAGCAGAAACCCCTGATCCTCCGCGGTAAGTGCGGCGCTGGCCTGTGACATTATTGAGGACAGGTGGCTGGAGCCTGAGGCTAAATGTCAAGGGGTAGAGGTTTCGTTCGGTGCGGATTCAGGAGCGGCGCGAACATGGCCTTGCGTCAAGCTGTGGTCAGATTGGAGCCGTCTCCGGAGACGTCTGGGGCATCGCCTTGTTCCCGTGGAAATTGGTGAGTGCCGCGAAGGCTCTGCTGTCTGACGCGGAGTCGAATCTGTGCGCTGGCGTCTGCAGCCGTTGCCGCTGCCTGGTGGAGTGCAGCGTCTCCGTCTGTCTGGTGTTGACTGCGACTGCTGTCTGAGTCTCTCCTCCTCGCCGCCTCCCACCTCCCCCCGGCAAGCCAACGGGATCCCCTCGGCGTGCATGCACGTCTCGCTGTTACTGCCATTTGGAGCCGTTGCTGATTCTGCTGTTGATTTAGGGAGCTCGTATGCGGAGGAGGGCTGGACGCAGCGGCTGATGGCTTTCGAAGATTTCTACAACGAGTTTATCGCACCGCGGAGTAACTTGCGTTGCATGCGCTGCTGTACAGGCGACGAGGGCGTGCATGCAGCGAGGGCTGCGCATGTGCCTTGTAGAGCCTGGGGGAGCTGCTCCGCAGCTGCTGCTTCTGTTTTTCGAGAGCGGCAACAGTTGGGGGAAGAAGGGGAGTAGGGGACGCCTGGCGGGTCGCCGCCGCTAATGGGGAGTTGCGCGCAACATCAAGGACGGCTGACTCTGTGTGCCGCTGCCATGTGTGCTACAGAGGGGCCCCCGTCGTCCGCTGGGGGCCCCGTTGGGTATTTAGCGCAGCATGCGCTGCTAGAGCACTTGCCCTTCCTTGCGAAGGAGGCACCGCTCCCAGATCTTATCGAGGCGTGTACGTTCACTCGGCTCAGGGAATTCAGTTGACGACTTCCATTTTCTCGTCAATTTGCTCTGCCACGCACGATCTGACTGCTGCTGTCGCACCGCTGCTATGGCTGTGGTTGTGCAGGCGCAGAGACAGAGACAACGCGCTTGGTTTGGGTGGGCCCCGCGGGAACGGTGTCGCCTCTGCATACCGACAACAGCGAGAATCTCTTCGTGCAGGTTGTCGGTTGGAAACGCATGCAGCTCTTCTCTCCCAATCAAACGGAGGCCTTGTATCCCTTTCAACAGGTCATTCGCTCCTCTTGTTTCTTGTGCCTTCTCCGTATATACGCCCAGCCGAATCCGTAGTGCCTCTTCTGCGCGCGTCAGCTCTAGTGGCTCTACAAAGTCTTGAGCAGTGAAAGCTGTAAAGACCCTTGGAAGGCACGTGCCTTCCGAGAGCACAGGGCCTGTTGCATGCATGAGCGGCTCAGTACATGTGTGTGGGTGGCCATGGCTCACCATGCGGGTTGAGTCCAAAAAAGGCGCTCGCTGTCGATGAGTGACAGTGTGCATGAGAGGCGTCTTTAGGTCTCACCGCTAAGGTGACAGGTGGTGCAAGCGGGAGTGAGCGCGGGGGGGGCAGAGGAGGGAGGAGCGAGGGTCGTTTTATGTACGCTGTGTGTGGGGGGGAGGGGGTGCTGCTGCTGCTGCTGCTACAGGGGCTGCTTCGCAACACGTCGAGTCTTCCGAGTTCTTTAGTTGAGGCAGAGAGTCTCCCTTCAGAGGTCTACAAGGAGTATGAGGAGAGCTTTGGACGCTTTTTCACGGAGACGGAGGGGTACGACGCGCTCTTAGGCCCAGGGGACTGTCTCTTCATTCCGAAGGGCTGGTGGCATTTCGTGAAGGCCGACACCCCAAGCATTTCAATCTCGAACTGGTTCACTGCAGCCTAGTTGCCAAAGTATCTTCCCTCAACACTTTGTTGCTCCCTAGGGGCCAAGTTTCTGCATTGCAGCAGCTTGGGCTGTCGGAAAAGATGCAGCTGCAGCAGCTGTTGCTTTCTAGTACACGCATCACGAGGGCTCAGGACGGCAACTCCAGCAGGAAGACCGTTCGGATCTTCCGCGACCATGAAACGAGATGCTCGCACCACTTATCAGGGCGGCTTCCAATAGCAAATGTGTAGCTGTTAGGGCCAAAGGCTCTACGTGACGGCGAGGAGGCGCACTAGCGGCCCAGGGAGGCGTCCGCCAACTGAAACATCCTCTATCTACTCAGTATAAAAGGGATTCAAGTGCTTTAGGGACTAGGCGCCCTCTAAGTGGCGCTATATTTAGGGGGCGAGGCCACTGCAGCACTCCCGCACCCAATGCAGATGCAGGTAGCACCCTGTCGAGGATACCAACGGGGGCGACTGGAGAGCTCCCTGGCCTTAAGCCACCTGAAGTAACTCCGTGTCTTCAGAACGAAGAAACCCCCAAAGTGCACCCCAGCGAATGCTTTGATGTATTGACCCTTCAGGGGTCCCTCTGTCCATCGGGGTGACCATCAAAAGCACACGCGCCTGCCGTAGGGGGGCCTGGCAACCTACACTTGAAGCTCCGCGTGTTCTGAGCTATTTTTAGAGGGCACGAGCGATGAAGTCCTTTAGAAACACAACATCTACGAAGAGGGATGACACCGTTAGTCGGGTGACGTGTTGCGCACCGGTGTTGCTGAGAGCCCTAGAAGGATGTCAGCTTGAACGCGCCCACAGGTGTGCAGTTTCAGGAGATTCTTTAGCATGTAAAATAGCTAAAGGGGCTTGTTAACAGTTTCTGCTCAGCTTGTTGGGATACGAACGGCTGCATCCTGCCGCCGAGATAACCCCTAACTGACCGATGGCCTTCGATGGTTGGTTTGCGCATGCCCGCATCCTCTTTCAGACCTTGATATCGCATTAGTATCTGTTTTGACTACGCAAAACCTGAGGCGATCAAGTGGCATCTCAAACCGGGAATGTACCAGGAAAGCAACAGCAGCGCACTGTAATTCTGTGATGTCGTAGAGCAGACCGATCTTGCCAGCCCTTGAGCGGCAACGGGAAGGTGGCATCCTTCTCGCGAGTTACGTTCCGTTTTCCTGTTGTATCGACTAAAGTCAAGTCGTTTGCTTTTATTCGCGCACTTTTACTGGTTTACTCTCGCTGTTCCTCCTTTCTGCCCTTTTCTCCCCTGGCGACGGCACGGCCGTTTTCAAGCGTATCGGTGGCCTGTGAAGACTCGCAACGCTAAAGCAGCCATTAAGCTCCACGACTGCCTGTGTGAGCCACATTTGTTGTTTTTACTGCTGCTTTTGTCGGTGCTGCCGCTGCTGTTACCTACCTTCGTGCGGTTGCACCAGCCGTCTTGCGCAACCTTCCGGGGAACGTGCAATGCTGATCAAGAGGGCTTTCTTACTTCCCTCATGCGTAGTGATCTGTGCATATCCTGTCGGGTGTGGCGGCGCTGTTCACAGGATAGGAAGCATTGCGTACTCACGAGGTAGCGATGCATTCTCTCCGCCTGATGTTTGTGTGCCTCGCTGGCTGCGCGCTGGTAGCAATGGCGTCTGAAGAGCATCTATCAAGCCCTTCCCGACCACTGACGCCTCAGGAAGAACTGGAGGCTGTGTTAAGGGGTCCTCTTACGGAAGAGGAGAAAGAAGGTCAGGAATGTAACTTGCCGCTATGTCTTTCCTCCCGTGGTCTTTCAAAGGCTTGTCTGCACTTGCCCAGCGCACCTGTGGTGTCTCTCTGTTTGCGTCATGGGCAAACTTTGAAGTATCCGTTTGAAAGACTAGTGCTGCTTTGTATCTGTATCTGCCTCTCAGCCGTCGCTTGCACATTGGAGTACCGCCCAGTGGTGGATATTAAGACCGGCAAAACTTACGGCAATCCCTGCTTGGCAGAGGCTGCTGGCTTGCAGAGGGGCGAATACGAGTTTGTGCATTAGCTGGGCTCTGCAGGAGGGGAGAGAGAAGCTCATATTTTTTTGTGCCCTTTCACGCATCCCGCATAGAAAAGACAGCACCCCTCCACCCCAACACGGAGAGGCCTTAACACTACTAGCTAGCATTGCCACAAGGGAAGTCTTGCCAAAGCTCTTGTCGACGCTTCAGGCTCAAATACCTAGACACGAGGCACCCGTAAACCAGGGGCATATAAAGCCAGTGGGCTCTTGCGCGTGAAAGCAAAACCCTTGACAAAGAGCCGACTGCACTGAGCTGCATCCAGCTGAAGACGCCAGATGCCGCTGAAGAAAAAGTCAGATAAAAGTCCTCTAGACTTCCAGCAGCAGCCGTAGAAAGTGGGGTCGCGCGAAATAGGCAATTTTTACAAGGGATATCCAATAGCGATCGGCATGTGGAGCAGAGCAAGGGCAGGCAGGCGAAGGAGACCAGGAAGAGGTCTCCAATCAAAGTCTCTGCACTCTAGACGCTTAAGCCACCTTGACAGAAAGCTGCCGATGGTTCCTGCGAAGGAACTCTCGCCATTCTCTACAACGCTAAACCACCCGTAATCCCCGGCACGAGGGGCAGGGGGGCAAGAGGGGGGTAGAAGAAAAAGGCTTCTAGGGGAGGCGTCGCTGCATCCGCTAGAAACTCGGAGTACTCGCAGCAAGTTGCACATAGCACTCAGCGCGCACGCATGGCGTGCACTGTTTCTTCTTCTATCGAGCCAACAGTGCTATGAAAGAAGTAAGGCATCCGAACAGCCAAATGAATCGATCGTTTCTCTACTGATTCTAAGCTACCTCTATAAAGGGGCGTAGAAAAGAGCTTACGAGTAACTTGGCTCGCTGGAAGGCGGACGAAACATCAGCAAGCCCCAGGGAGTGTCGGGCGCCCTTTCATAAGACGACCTGCTCCTTGAAGTATGTGCATGAATAAGCAGGCTTTTTGCGCTGGTCTTATACAGCGATCCACGTGACAGCACAAACCAGAGATAGAGCAGCAAAGAAGCTGGCTGCTCTGCATGCACCAGTCTCCCGCCCACAGCCCGTTCTTCCCGCCTCTGACACCCGCCCTTCCCCCCCTCGCCACTCCTACCCTCCCCGAGGCGGTGCTAGTTCGCTAGCGACAAAAAAAGCTAGCGCCATGTTTTGTCCGCGGGCGTAGAAGTTCGATCCGGCGTGAAAAGCCTTAGCCAAGCACCAACCAGCTGCCTTCGTAAAAAGACAACAGGTGGGTGGCCCTCCGCATGCATGGAGTCAAATGCGCTTCAGACTTCCTGCTTTCTTTGCGACTTCCTGCTTTCTTTGCTCTATGGCAAAAGGGCCGTCGTCTTTATCTCTAGCCGCTCAACACGATTTGTTTGGGGTCCAGCTATCTATTGCCTGCGTCGAGATCAGCCGACGCCGTAACCTTCTTGCGCCACAAGGGCAGCAGCCATCGATTGCCAACGGGCTCCAAACTAAGAGTCCTCCTCCTACTGAGGGCCTGCCTACCCGTAGCTAGCTAAGGAGCTAGCTAAAAGTCGGTTTCGCCTGGCAGGGCGGAGAAACGCAAAGCAGGCAGCCTAAAGCAACCCTCTAAAAGCGTATGTAGCACGTCCCCTAGCCGCTGCTGCAAACGCCGCTGGACATACCCCAGCGCCACCCACTCCCTGACTGCACTGCAACGCACGGTCACGAAAGAAAACTCGGATTTTTCAGCGCCTCCCCTGCCCCCTCAACTTCGTACGTCCTAAAGCAGCTGCAGCGACTTTGCTGCCTCGAGAACGTGATTCGGCAGCAGCACGCGCATGGGGAGAGGCTCCTCCGGCTGGGAATTTTTTAGAGCTTTACTAGGTGTGCCCTCAGAGCTCGTCTGCATAGGCCCCAGAAGGGGTCCACACTGCTCGAACTCCAGCGCCTCCAGCTGCTCTGCAGCTGCAATCAGCTCTGCATGCCAAAAGACAGCACAGCAAACACGCGCGATAAAAGACAGAGGCTGCTGCACACACACAGCCACCGGCACGCAGCGGAGAGTGCAGGCCCTCCCTCAGCCGCAGGGCTTGCCGGAGAGCGCAACGATCCGCTTACCCACAACGTAGACTTTAACTGCAGCAGCCAACACTACCAGCACTTCTTCCAGCTGCTGGGGGGGTGGCGCCATCTCGACGTCCATCCACCGTCCCAAAGCATCTCGCGGAGGTGAGGGGCCCCCTGAAGGCCCCGTGGGGGGCCCCCCCCCCGGGGCCCACCCGCGAGCCTCCGCGGCTGCATGCGCATACATTGCTTGGTGCAGCATTGGGCGGTTCCCCCGCAGCTTTGCAGCGGCAGCTGCCGCCGCCGGATGCTGCTGCAAGACTTGCTGTATCTGCTGCACGCACCACTGCAGGGAATCCTCCTTCACAGCCGTCGCTGCCGCGGTTGGCATAGCCTTATCCAGCAAAGAAACGCAGCTCTGCCCCTCTCCTGCCTGACCGCCTGGTGCTGCTGCTGCGCTTCCCGTCGTCATCACGCCTGCTGAGGCTGCTGCAGCCGCGCCTGCAGAGGCAGCTGCAGCAGCGGCTTCGTAAAACTTGTCTATGTCTACGGGAGTAGCACAGCCTCTGATGAAGGACTGAGTGGCAGGAGGCGCAGGAGGAGCAGCTGGCGCTCCTGCAGCGCTGCCTGCGTCTTCCCCCGAGGCGGATGCCACCTCGGGGGGCCCCCCTGCCTCGGGGGGCCCCATGGCAGCGGGGGGGGCCCCCTGCTGGGCAGGGCTCGTCGGTTTGGACTGCTGCGCCCCGGTGTCTCCTGGGGGGGGCCCCTTCGCGGGAGGGGGCCCCCCCTTGAGGGGCCCCTGCAGATATCTGAACAGAGGATTGAGACGGAGTCTCGCCCTTCGCGCCATGATGAGACGGCGTAGGGGAGGCTCCTGCTGGTGCTGCTGCTGCGAGAGGGTGGGAAGAGGCGCTTGCCCCCCGCATGCAGCAGCAGCAGCAGCAGCAGCAGCGGCAGCAGCGGGTGGAGAAGCAGCTGCAACAGGAGCAGTCGCAGCACGAGGGGGGGAGGGGGCAGGCTGGGGAGTCTTCCCCCCCGATGCATTTGCTGCCCGTGCGTGGGTGGCTCCCCCACGACTGGATACGGGCTGCTGCTGCTGCTGTCGGGGAGATCCCTTGTTGAAGGCTTGGATAGAGCTTCCTCTCGCTGCTGAACCGACTGCGCTGCCGGTGGAGCGACCACTGCTGGTGCCAGAAGGAGGCATCCTGCTGCGACTGCCTTGGCTTGCAAGCGTTGGACTTGCAGGGGCAGGCATGCTACGCCCGTGAGGGGGGGGCCCCTCACTGGGAGTGCAGTAGGCTGGTAGTGGAGCTGCGGAGACAAACAGCGTAACGATTTCTACACGAAAAATAAATCGCAGTCACACCAGCTGGATATGCAGGAAGATGGAGGCTGGGAGGCCTCTTCCTACCACCTTCCCATGAACCTGGTGGTGCTTCTATGCAAAATCTACACTTCACGCCACACACAACGCTTTTGCCCACTTGCAGTTGGTATCGTCGGTGTGCGCATGTACATCTGTTGTTGCTGCTGTTGCTGCTGCAGTTGCTGCAGGTGCTGTTGTTGCTGCAGTTGCTGTTGCTGTTGCTGCAGCTGCTGTTGCTGTTGCTGCAGCTGCAGCTGGTGCTGCTGTTGCTGCAGCTGCAGTTGGTGCTGCTGTTGCTGCTGCTGCAGTTGGTGCTGCTGTTGCTGCTGCTGCAGTTGGTGCTGCTGTTGCTGCTGCTGTGGCGTCATCATGGGCTGCGGCGGCTGCTGCTGCTGTGCACTAAGCGGCAGCCCACCAAAATACTGCTGTGGCTGCTGTTGCAGCTGTTGCTGCTTCAGATGCAGTTGCAGCTGCTGCTGCTGCTGAGCAACACGCAGTCGCTGCTGCTGCAACAGTTGCTGTTGTTGAATGTGCTGCTGCTGAGACAGCAGGATCTGCCGCTGCGAAGCAGGGGCAGCTGTCTGCTGCAGTTGGTGCTGCCAATGCAGCAGTTGCTGCTGCAAGTGCTGCTGCTGTTGCGGCTGCGGTTGCATGTGCTGCATGTGCTGTTTCACCTGCTGATGAGAATGACTCAGCAGCTGCTGGGAACTCTGCTGCAGTTGATGCTGTTGCTGCAGCAGTTGCTGTTGCTGCAGTTGTTGGTGTTGCTGCGGTTGTTGCTGTTGCTGCAGCTGTTGCTGTTGCTGCAGCTGTTGCTGTTGCTGCAGTTGTTGGTGCTGAAACTGCTGCTGCTGCTGCGGCAACAGCGGCACTCCGTTCCTCTCATCTCCGCTAGGCATGAGGGAAGTGTAGTGTGCAACTGTGGCGAAGTCTGCGCGCTGTTAAAGGGAGGGGCTGTTGCTGCCTGAATGCTTGGTTGGGGTGTACCTACGGGCAAGCGCTGCTGCTGCCGCGTGTTCTCGCCGTGTTGCTGCCGGTAAAACCTTGGCTCGCTTCTCCAGCGGCAAACAAATTGGTTTAGCAATGTAAAGACATATGTTCTATTTGGGGGAAACTTGTGTGGCCAGGTGCTCCGCTGATTTCAGCTGAAACCACAGTGAGGCGAACCAAGCCTGTTGCATGAGGGGAAGTACACGGTTAGTGGCGGCTAGGAAACAGAGGAGTCTTTTATCCCACAAGGCCCCATAATATTGGTGTATCTTCATGAAGAAGGTGTTCGTAGACGAGAGTGCAGTGTTTCCGTTATGCTGGGGGGGGCTGTCGCATGCAAGGCAGGAGCAGCAGCTGCTGCAGCCGTAATAGCGCATCCGATCTTCCTTTTTTCACTAGAAGAAGGCGGAAGATTTTCAGACGTTGCTCTTTTACTGGAAGAGGCACAAAGGACAGCAGCAGCAGCTCCGCAGCAGCAGCTCCGCAGCAGCAGCAGTTACACCACCGTTTCTTTCCAGCAGCTCTTGTTTGCTCCACACCAGCAGCCAGCATCTGCAGCACGAGCGACAGCACCAGCAACAGCAGACAGGTACATCTGCAACAACACTAGAAGCTCTTGCCGCAGCAGGGCAGCTCCAGCAGCCAGCGATTCCAGCAGTTGGTAAGGACGGCAGCACGAACCTGAGTCGCAGTGCACCGCCTTACTACGCGCGCCTTGAAGTACGTACAGTGGCGTTAGAAGCGCCTTGCCTCTGCCTCTCCCTTTCCAACAGCAACAAACAAGAAGCTGCTGCCACGCTCCCCTCGGAGAAAGCAATGTGCTTCTGTGTGGCTCGGTGCTGCGCACAAATCCGCAGCGGCAGCAGCTTCCGCTGGTGAGCCGTGCCCGTATGTCCGATCTCCAATACCAGCGTCATTCAATAGCCGGAGGTTTCTAGTAGGGAGGGGGAGAAAAACACAACAACGTTGCCGCTTGTGCTGAGGCTTGAGGATACGCAGCGGCGTTGGGGAAAGCGCGGGGAAGAGAGGAAGGGTGGCATTACGCCTGCAGCAGCGCTTGCATCAGGAGGAGCAGTATTGTATGCATTAGCAGCAGCACCATCAGGAGGAGCAGTATTGTATGCATTAGCAGCAGCAACATCAGGAGGAGCAGCATTGTATGCATTAGCAGCAGCAACATCAGGAGGAGCAGTATTGTATGCATTAGCAGCAGCACCATCAGGAGGAGCAGTATTGTATGCATTAGCAGCAGCAACATTAGGAGGAGCAGTATTGTATGCATTAGCAGCAGCAACATCAGGAGGAGCAGTATTGTATGCATTAGCAGCAGCAACATCAGGAGGAGCAGTATTGTATGCATTAGCAGCAGCAACATCAGGAGGAGCAGTATTGTATGCATTAGTAGTAGCATTTGCAGCTGCGGCCGTGGCAGAGCCCTCTCTAAGAGGGGTGTTTGTGCGTGGCATCACGCATCCAGCCTCTTCTTTGCCGCTAGACGAGAAAAAGCCGTGTGTAGGGAAAACGGCTATAGCAGTAGTCGGACGAGCCACAAGCGGACTGTGCTGCTACGCAAAGCCGAGAAGATGAACATTGCGCGTGTTGGGGGGTGTTTGACCTCGCATTATTTGTTCGACCCTTACAGTTGCTTGCAGCACTATAAGAGGGCGTTTAAGTTGTTGCTGCAGCTGAAGCGGGGGGGGGGAAAGCTGCTGGTTGTTGGTCGTCGACACCAAACCGACATAGCTCTCCAGCGTCATTTCCCAGGCCTTGCAGCGGCTTCAGCAGCCGCTGCTGTGGGGCCCCACACGCGGCAGTTGCTGTCTGCTGCGCCTGCGCACTACAGTGCGTTAATATGCCAGGATTGCGTTGCGTTCGCGCCCTACTTATACGGGCTGAATCTGCCGGTGCTGGGTGTATGTACCCCCCGGGAAGTGCACGAGCACCCTGAAATCCTCAAGGTCGTTGACTACCTCATTCCACACACCTCCAACAGGCCAGACACGGCTTTGCGGAAACTGCTCGAGACGCAAATTTTGGAAGAGGCCGCAGACAGCGCCAGCGGCAAGAGAGAAGACGTTGAGGGCAAAAGCCACCCACGGATTGAAGGCGAGGAACGACAGCACCAGGAGTTGCTGCTTGTGCCGCGAGAAAGGCGGGAGGGAAGAGGCCCCCACGGGCAGCACCAGCCGATCGCCGACCCCACGCAGCAACACCCGCATTACGTGCATCAGCATTACGAACAACAGCACCCGCACTACCAGCAGCAGCAGCCACTGCAACAGCCACAGCAGCAACAGCAACAGCAGCAGAGGCACCGATTCGGCAGCAGGCGAAGCCCTCCCAGGTGAAGGGACGTACCCCCGCATGTTTGCGCAGTTAGGCCTGTTGATTCGGCCGGAAGGGGTGTTTATTTGCGAGCCACAAGGCCTCTGTAGGAGAAAGTGCCCCGGTGTAAAACAGGAGATATATTCCTGAGGGGGAAGGGGGAAGAAGAGGGTGAGGAGGGGGGCAGAGGGGGAAGGGCTGTAAAACAGATGGCGTTTTTTTAATTGTAGCACTAGGGTGCGCGTGTGCGAAGCGAGCGGTTGCACACGCCTTTGTAAGTGAAGATTTTAGTCGAACAGCTAGCCAGGCGGTGCTGGACGGTGGTCTTGTTTCGGGAGGCAGTTGGGAGATGCCCAGAACACCTTTTTAAAAGATAAGATCGGCGCAGGAGGAGGGGCAGCTGCACATACGCCTCCTGTGCAGTGCGGGTGAGAAGCAGGAGCTCCGACTTCAATTAGATTTGCGCGTGGATGCCTGGTGGAAAGGCGAGCCAAGGGGAGCGCCGCAGGTGGTAGGACGTAGGTAGGCAGATAGAGGGAGATGGAGAAGAGGGTTGAGGCGCATCTGCGGAGAAAAAGCGCAAAAGGTCAAGAAAAATTTATGGGAGCAGCACGACCCGCAGCCGACTGAGTTCGCTGCCGCGCAAGTAGTGGGTTCGGTGGGGGGCCGGAGGGGGAAGGGCACGCACCGAGAGGCCTTCTGGATGGGTTTCTGTCTGAAAATACCACGAAAAACACTGAAAAAGCACATTTATATTAATAAGATAAGCATTCGTCTCCCGAAGACGCCTCGAGAAGCCCGCAGGGGGCTCGTTGCTTTGCTGCCTTTTCGACGGAAGGTCACTCTGAGGCGCCAGCGGCCTTGACGGTAGCAGCGTTTGCCTGCAGCACAGGTAGCTCGGGCCGGTGTTTTCCTTTTTGCTCGCGTGTATACCTTTTAACGCACTGTTTTGGGCCTTTGGGATTTGTCTGTGTCGTCTTCTGAGGCAGAGAGAAGAGCACAGAGGTAACTTGTGAACTGTCCGTTATTTGCTGCCTCCCAACGTCCACCGCATTTAGATGCCAAGGCGGTGCCTTCAGATGCTGTTTCGCTGCTGGCGTCCTCTCTCCCTAGTTCCTCCCAAGATTTTATGCTTTTTGTACTTTTCGAAGCTTCTTGAAGCTCGAAGGAAGCCCGCGGCAGCGGCAGCTCTCCTCGCGGCAGCGACGCCGAAACGATGCACTCGCGAGTCTTGAAACGGCCTCCCCGCTGCAATCGCATCCTTCCCTTGGAGTGCGCATAAGTGCCACTTCTGCCAGAAGGGCACATATATATATATATAAACGCGTGTTCCCCAAGGGGTTATACTTCGTTCTTTCGCGCGGAGGTTCGTGCTCGGGGTCAAGGTTCGTGTTGCAGGGAATATGTCTCGCCGTAAGGAACACAGCGAAAGGAGGGCTCAACAACGTGACCGCGAAAAGCGCATGACGGTTGACATTGAAGGGACTCTGATCTGCCCCCCAGAGACAGCGCTGCATCTGCAGCAGCAGTTGCTGCAGCAGCAACTGGTTCAGCAACAGCTGGAGGACCTGCAACACCACCATCACCACCATCTCCTGCACCCCCCCCCAGGGATCCACTGCGGGCTGCCACACCTGCATCACCCTCAGTGCGCTCATGCTGGAAAGCTGGCGGATGGATACGCGCCAGGCGGAATACATGGGCCTCTTGCCATCCCTCACCCGCCCCCATTCGCGTGCCACGCACACAGCATGCATTTCTTGCCCCCAGCTTTCGACAAGCCGGAGCCACAACGCGCCTATGCTGAAATGCTGCCTCAGCATCTTGCAGCAGCACACCTAGCAGCCCCCGAGCCTGTGCATTACGCCGGTCCGGCAACATGCATTCCAATGCAGCAACACGTGCCGCAGCAACACGTGCCGCAGCAACAAGGTCTCCTGCTGTCGCAACAAGCCCAGTTGCCTCAGCATCTTGCAGTAGCGCAGCAGCCAGCTATGGGAGCAGTGACAGCCCACATGCTGCCGCAACAGCACCACATGCTTCTACAGGGCGCAGCATCGGCTGCACCCCCAGCCACCCCAAACATGGGGGTGCAGGGTGTTTTGCAGTACGGTCCATCAGTGGCAATGGCGCTGCCTTCCTATGGGAGTGCGCACCTGCTGCAGCAGCAACAGCCCATTGTGATACAGCAGTCAGCAAATCCTTACGGGATGGCACTGCCGCAGCAACACGCTGTGATGCTGCAGTCACCAGCTACCCACTCTGCGGCATTCGCAGGACTGCAGCAGCCAATGATCATCTTGGGGACGTCCAGCGCACCCGTTGTGCTGCAGCCGCAGCAGCCACCAGTATTTCGCCGACAGCCCTCAAAGCAGCAGCACGGACTGCAGCAAGGCCCTGTATGCTGCATGCAGGCATCTGCACTTTAGAATCAAAGCTCCTATGAGTATCCAAGATTGACCAGAGATGCTTAAGCATCACCAGCCCTTTCTGCAGCTGAAAAGCCTGACTCGCAAGCGTCCTTCAAGAGCTGTCGCTGTTGGTGTTGCAGCGGCCGCTGCATGTACACCGCACCGTAGCAGGAGGAGTGCCGCGCCGCTGCTGCCCTCCGCAAGCGCGAGGCGCCTTAATTGTGTCAAGCTGCTTTGCTTGCTGCAGCAACAACAGAAGCAGAAGATTTTGTGTCGTACGGGAAAAAATTCCAGAGGCGGCAGCCCACACGGCATCGCATGTAGCGGGGTTTTGCTGGGGAATTGTACAAGCCACGACACACTTTCTAAGGTACTGGTAGAAACGAGGCTTTTTTGGAGCCTCGAATGGCATGTTTTGAGACGCGCGCACAGGCATCTCTTTCACGAGACAAGATTCTCCGTAGTAGCCCTTGAGGGGGGCACATACCCGCTTGCTTGCAGCGTCTCGCATGGCGGGAGGAACGCATCGAAGCGATCTGCTGCCCCGTCGACAGAGCAAGACGGACGCTTGTGGTTGTTCGCTTCCTAGGTCCCCCTATGGCTAGCTGGTGTGCGGCAAGAAACTGCATGACACCTCGAGAGACACCTGGTTGGTGCGGGCTAAGCTACAGTTCGGCACTTGTACTGCTCGTGCTGTGGCATGTATTTAGAACTTAAAAAAGAATCGATCTACCCATTGGCTTCTCTGGTCATGCCTCGTCTTTATTGCTAAGTCCTTTTGGCTGGATGCGCCAAGACACAATGCGGCAGCGGATGTTTTGGGGTGCTGCCATGTGCAGCTAGCTGGGAAGGTTTGAAATTCCTTGGCGAGTGCGGCAACGTGCAAGCCAACGGCCCCTCTTTTTTCGTGTCGGGACCGGTCCGAGGGGTGCATGCAGAGAGAACATGGAGGTTGTGGGGAGATGTTGAATGACTTTTTATTGAGTGTATCTTCGAGCGGGAGTGAAATGTCTCCCTGGGTATTTCTTAGAGGGAGAGCGCGGCTCTGGCCGCGCATTAGAGCCTTTTGTCAAGGCGTCAAAAAGCAAGCAGAGAAAAAACATGCAAAGAGCCGGGGTGTAGTCTTGGCCGCAGCGATGCCCCTTGTGCCTCCTCTGTTGGCTGCAGCTGAGCTTACCCGGTCTACTCTGTGTAGTTGAAAAGTCGGTAGGGCATATGGGCAGTTACTGGCTGTTGCGGCTACAAATGAAGGCGGAGCCAGATGCCCCTTTTGCCGCTTGCAGCTCACACACCCTGCACACACCCCCAGGAACTGCAGGGGGAAATTGCAGTGTAAGCTAACGCCTCCCTTCACCCCCAGCGCCCGAGCTGTCGGTACACCCGAGGGGGAACCGCCGCTGAAGGCAACACACTCTGAAGCGTGCTCATCCGGAGAGAGGGACTGCCTCACGTGGCACCGAGGAACGCTCATCCCTTCAAAAATTACCCGAATAGCAGCCATGCAAGAGCCCTAAACGAAAGAATCGAGGCTCGTTCTCTTTTCCCCTTCGCGGCACAGAAGGGCCCCACCCCCCTCCCCACCCCCGCTGAAGAACGGGATGTGCGTAGCGCAGCTGATAAACGTCCGTCGAGAGGGGAAGCAACAGCGGCAATACCGTTTCACAGATAAAGGCTTCGCCGATCAATATACTCGAGGACTGCCGCTGGGGTCAGAGAAAGACACGCAGCCAGCTGCAATTGCGGGAGAGCAGCAGCACACGCGCAGTCACGATCGGAAGCACCTAGTTCCTCGTACTAGCACCGAGCTAGGGCTTGCTCAACGCCGTCGGGGGAGCGAAAATTCTAAGCCGAGACTGCCAGCTAGAGGCACTAGCTCCTAAGGACGAGCCGGCAGATTCGCACATACCTGTTGCGGCCCTTTCCTTCTGGCTGCCAGGTTGCACCGGAGGATAGACGAGGAGACACGAGGCAGCAAAGACAAAGCCTCATTGCACTGCAGCATTTCGTTTACCCACAGTACATGCGGCATGCGCTGCAACTGTGTGACCATCTCAACGCTCTTAGGGCTGCTGCCACACGCCTGAGGTTCTGCTGTTTCCTCAGCCGCCACCTCAACACTGCCTGCAGCTCTGTGAGCAGAAAAGCCGTGTCTGTCAATTACTAAGAATCGAGCCGTCCGCATGAGCCGCTCCCCTTCGTACCTGTTCAGGCAGCAGCACAACAACCACCACTAGCAGCACCACTACCTGCTTCAGCCCGCAGCAAACAGTCGGCAGCCGCGCACGCACGAACAGCACAAGCAGCTTGCGCTTGCAGCAGCCACACGACCCCTACACCTAGCCAGCTACCATTTGTGCAGGGAAGCGATGCAGTCTGCACCAATAAGAAGCCACAACTCGGGCAGCACCGGCTGCTGCTGCTGATGTTGTTGCTGCTGCTGTTGTTGCTGCTGTTGTTGCTGCTGTTGTTCTTGCTGTTGTTCTTGCAGCCGCCGCTGCAGAAGGTCCAGGAGCTTTACAGTGGGAACGAAGCAGCCGGCTCGCTCTTCTATGTCTAGCACCTGCGTAAGGAGTCGCAGTGAGAATCTGCAAAGCCCAGCAGTGTTCATGGAAACGCCTTCCCCCCCTCTAAAGAGGGCAAAAGCAACAAGGCCCCGCAGACAGCACCGGCAGCAGCAAAGAAGGCAGCAGCACCGCGCGAGTGGATTTTTACTGCGAACACCAGAGCAACAGGAGCAGCGGCTGCGGCGGCAGTATACCCACCTCAACTGCATTCCCTGAGAGCGGCCCGAAGAAGCTCTTCACGGCAAGACGCGTCATTTCGAGTCGATCAGCAGTGGACGCATGCAAAGCCTTGTCCTTCCGCTGATGGTGTCCATTCTCTTCTGCGTGCTGCCCTGTATCTGCAGGGGATCCCCCACAGGGGACAAACCAAACTGTTGCTGCTGCGCCGCTCGCAAGCACGGCTGCAGCTGCCTGGAGGTGTGCATAGTGTGGAGGATCGAA
The DNA here is from genome assembly GCF_002999335.1 of Cyclospora cayetanensis. Lineage (NCBI taxonomy): Eukaryota > Apicomplexa > Conoidasida > Eucoccidiorida > Eimeriidae > Cyclospora > Cyclospora cayetanensis. Next base: position 3,298 of record NW_020312175.1, on the reverse strand, counting down.
GCTGCCCCCAAAGACGCATATCCTGCAGCGGCATCAGCAGCACCAGCATCAGCATGAGCAACACCACCACCACTCCCAGCTCCAACGCAGCAGCATTGCCAAAAGCGGCACGGTGGGTTCGCAGAAGTGCAGCACCTCGGGTTAGCCGAAGCAAGAGCATCCAAAAGGCCGGACGAACTGACCGTTCCGCTGAATTCGCGCGTCCAGGGTGCATTGTGGCTGTATTTAAGGAAACGACAATGATTGCGCTTCTTTCGAGACGCCAACTGCTGAAACTCCCCAGGTGCAGCCGCTCCAACTGCTCTCCGCTGAACGTACATACACCCGACAGAAGGCGAGGTGTCAAACAGCCCCTGGAAGAACTGGGAGCGGCAAATCGAGGGATCACCTCCAAATGCGTTTAGTCCAAGTTAAAGGCCATTATATGACGAAGAGGAATTTCTCCGGCCGTTTCCAGCGCTGCGGATCCTGGTGGCAGCCGCGCTCGTTGAGTTGCAAACACGGAACAACAGCGGCAAGCGGACAGACCCCCCCTCTTCCCCTGAAACGGCAGGAAATTAACGCTCTCCGGCGCCTTCTTTGGCTTGCACATGCTAGATTTAGTGCCAGATACTCAATAAATTAAGGTGTGTCATGAGCACCATGGGGCAGATCCTCTCATGAGGGGGGCCCCTGCGCTCGGCAGGAGGCACCCGTGGGCGACAGGCATTTTTCATGCTGGATGGGGCCCCCTCTTTTTCAAGAGCGAGAGACGTTGTTGTCTTTGCTTCTTCCGGTGATTCACTATGTTCTCTTGTACATGCACTGTCTGAGGCACCCATAGCCTCATTGTTGCGGCGGGAAGGCTCCTTCTTGCGTGTTGCTTGCGCTGCGAGTGCGGGGGGTTATCCGCACAGGTTTGTTCGTACCGAGCGTGGGCAGAGCGATGATCGGCAGGAGTCTCCCCTCCACATATTTTAGGCCTGTGCAGCGGCAGGAGCAGCATTTCAGAAAGAGTCGCAACAGCACGCCAGTGCCGGTGGGCGCTTCTTAGGCACCCTCGCCACGATTGCATAGCAGCCTGAACTCGCAGCCGAGGCAGCTCGCAGCCATGAGTACCCAATGGCTGGCATGGATTCTCTAAGCGCGGAGGTGGTGTGTTCAGTCATAGAGGCTGCTATGCATTCCCTCCTGTGCGTTCGGAAGGTTTACCCCGAAGGTAACTGTTTCCCCTAATGCACCTGCCAGGAGTCTCCCTGCTGCTGGCACTGCCTACCCAAAGTCTTCAGTCACTCTATCCGATGTCGCTAGTAGTCTCCTGCCTTTTCTGCTTCTGCTGTACCTCTCCAGAATCTTTTTCCCGCGTCCGCCGCTTCGGGCAGCTCGTCTGGCAGTCTAACTCGAAGGCTCTCACCGCGTACCTCAGGGAGGTCTGTAATATATACATAAAATACATAGATATGCATAGATATATATATGTATATCTATATATATACATAGATATGCATAGATATATATATATATATATATATATATATATATATATATATATATATATATATATATATATGCATATCTATATGTATACATAGATATGCGTGTATGTACATGTATATATATATATATATAGACATATATATACATACACACATATACACATATTTACATATATATATACAGTCGAAACTTGAATCCCGGCAAGAAGCCGCGGGTGCATCCAGTAAGCGTCCCCTGTGAGGCGGCGGATTGCACATCCTAATCGAGCTACTTGAGACCACTTGACTTCTAGCTAAGCCGCTCTCAGAGCCAGAGGGGTGGAGGGGGTAAAGGGGGCTTTGTTATCCATAGCAGCGATGACACTCTTAGCGTTTGGGGGCCACTGATACCAGCGCTGATCCGTGCAGTACAGTACACCACACACAGAGCGCATGCATGCATGCATGCATGCCCCCTTCAGCCCTACTTACCCACCCACGCACTTTGTCTCTTGGGCGGGCCGTCCACTTGGCATCAGTTTGTCAGGCCGGCTACGGATCCAGACTGCTGCTTGTTTGGCGAGCATCGCTGCCGCCTATGTGTGTTTTTGTGTTTGGGGGGGGTGTTTTCGGGTGTATGGACACCTGCAGGTGTGCAGCTCCCTTGTGGCAAAAAATCTTATGTGTGTTTGTGTGTGAGGGGGGGGTGTTTTCGGGTGTATGGACACCTGCAGGTGTGCAGCTCCCTCGTGGCAAAAAATCTTATGTGTGTTTGTGTGTGTGGGGGGGGGTGTTTTCGGGTGTATGGACACCTGCAGGTGTGCAGCTCCCTCGTGGCAAAAAATCTTATGTGTGTTTGTGTGCATGGGGGTTTGTTTTCGGGTGTATGGACACCTGCAGGTGTGCAGCTCCCTCGTGGCAAAAAATCTTATGTGTGTTTGTGTGTGTGGGGGGGTGTTTCGGGTGTATGGACACCTGCAGGTGTGCAGCTCCCTCGTGGCACCCCTGCGTCGAGGCCTTCTAGGAGCTGTATGTCTGAGACTGCAAGGGCCTCTTGGAAATCCTCTGGAAGTCTACACTTTCTCCTTCCCTTCACAGCCAGGCGTTGACGGAAAAGTGCTGTCCGTCTGCGAATCTTTTTCTGCACCAGCAGCCGCTGCAACTGCTGCTGCAGTGCCCAGTTACGACGCTGCAGAAAGCATCCAAACATTCCTCTCCAGGATCGAGCTCATCAGCTGTTGGCTGCCCCGTCCCCAGCAGCAGCAGCAGCAGCAGCAGCTCCTCTCTTTTACCGTCTGCGCGCATGCCATAGGAGAGGTTGCTTACCTAGCGGAAGCACAGGCACACGTGGCTGGGCGTGCATGCGGCCCTTCGATGGTTGCTGAAGAGCTTGCCTGCGCAGAGAGCCTACGTACTGCTCAAAACTTCTTGTGTCAGTGGAGGAGGCCTTTCGAGCAGCGGAAAAACTGCTGCGGTAAGGCCAGCGCCTCCTTCTGCTGACTTTTGAGAGTTACCCCCCCTTCCTGCTGCTCCTAAGGCGGCTTTCATCTTGCTTCCCTGAGTAGACTTTTCTTCTAGCTCCACGTCTCCCTCTAGAGGTTTCTCTAAATCGTGTCCGTCGCCTCTTCCTTTCAATGTTGCTCTCTTCTTACTGTCACAATCTCTTCACCATGTGTATGTATATGTATGTATGTATGTGTGTGTATGTATGTATGTATATGTATGTATGTATGTATGTATGTATGTATGTATGTATGTATGTATGTATGTATGTATGTATGTATGTATGTATGTATGTATGTATGTATGTATGTATGTATGTATGTATGTATGTATGTATGTAT
>NW_020312174.1:0-55735 GCF_002999335.1 Cyclospora cayetanensis | reverse complement strand
GCGACGGCAAGCGCTAGCAGATGTGCTCGTGCTAGAACCACTCTAGTCTCATGAGCCAAGGAGAAGGGAGAGTTCATAAGCTGAAACAACTGACCACTTCTCCATCCACATACAATGGAAAAAGCTTGGACATCGTTTAAGCACGTACTGCGCTCAGCCCCATAGTCACATAAGCGGTTCTATTGCTGCTGCTCATATTGCTGCTGTGAGCACATGCAATACGACAGGAAGACACCAGCGCAGATTTAGGCACAGGAACCGTACTGTCACTGAAGTTGACAACCTGCCAACTCAGCATCTTCCTGCCACAGTCGCCTAAACGCAAAGACGCCTGCGAGTCTACACTAACACTCCAAACCACATGTCAAAAGGACCAGGGGTGCCAAACAACACCTACAACACATTGCCTGCTTAGCCGCGCCAACATCCAAACCGCACTTGCCTTGCAAAACCCACTTGCTGGACATCGCCAACGCAGACCGGCATTAGCAAATGCGCACCATCAGCGCAAAGCCTGCACTACGTACAACGGCGGAACTACAGCCACTGGAAGGAGCCTAGGCTCTCTTGAACAAGGATGCCGCTCGGTCCTCCAATTGTCGCTTACACATTCGGCCACTGCAATATGAGCATCGAAGCGAAACACATTTTGCATGCAGTGCGCAGCCTACTCCTCCCCCTGCGGCTGCACGCAACAACGGTGCTAGCCTTCCCACTGAAACACACAAGATAACTGCTGGCCTGAGCCTACATGCATTAGGTACACCAAAAAGCACATGCTACACCCCACACCTTTGCATGCAAAGAGCGCACTGCCTGAGTCATGTAGAGTGCAAATGTTTACCAGCCTCCATGCCGATTCTGCATCAGAGCGACAGCAAGTGCTAGCCTATGTGGTCATCCTACAAGCACTCTAGTCTGATGGTCAAGCTCGCATAGGCATTCCATAATCGCAAAACAACCGACCACTTCTCGATTCACATGCCATGGAACAAGCCTCCACATCTTGTAATACACCAATTCGGCATGGCCCGATACTCGCATGAGCGGTTCTATTTCTGCTATTCGTATTGTGGCTTTGAGCACATGTAATACGACACAATGACACCAGCGCAGATTAAAGCACACGAGCAGTAGTGCCACTAGCTTCTTGACGGCCTGCCAACTCAGCATCCTCCTACCAGAGTCGCCTAAACGCAAAGACGCCTGCAAGTGTACAGTAACACTCCGAACCACAGGCCTAGGGAACCAGTGCACCAAACCACACCTACGACGCATTAGCTGCTGAGCCGTCCCAACACTCAAACCGCACTTGCCTTGCAAAACCCACGTCCTGGACATCGTCAACACAGACCGGTATTAGCATATGCACACCATCAGCGCAAAGCCTGCACTACGTACAACAGCAAAACATCAAAGAACTACAGCCACTGGAAGGAGCATAGGCTCTCCTGAACAAGGATGCCGCTCAGTCCTCCAATTGTCGCGCTGAGCTTCGGCCACTGCAATAGATAATATATGAGCATCCATGTGAAACACATTTCAAGTGCAGTGCGCAGCCTACTCGTCCACCTGCGGCTGCACATAACAACAGTGCTAGCCATCCCACTACAACATACAAGCTAACTGCTGGCCTGACCCTACATGCATTAGCTACAGCAAAATGCACATGCTACACCACCAACACCTTTGCATGCAAAGAGCGCACTGCCTGAGTCACGCAGCGTGAAAATGTTTACCAGCCTCCATATAGATTCCGCATGAGAGCGACAGCAAGTGCTAGCCTATGTGCTCGTGCTACTACCAGTCTAGTATTATGGCCAAGCTCGCACAGGCATTCCATACGCTGGAAACAATTGACCATTTCTCGATCCGCATGCCATCAAACTCGTCGCAACATCTTTTAAACACAAACTCTGTGATACCCCATACTCACCTAAGCGGTTCTTTAGCTCCTGCTACTGTTGCTTTGAGCAGGTGCAATACCACACGACACCAGCACAGAGTTGAGCACAGGAACCGTACTGCAACTGGCTTCCAGACCACCTGCCAACTCAGCATCGTCCTGCCAGTCGCCTAAACGCAAAGACGCCTACGAGTCTACACAACAATCCGCACCACATGTATAAAAAAACAAGCGGTACCAAGCAACACCTACGACACATTGGCTGCATATCCCCCCCCACACCCAAACCGCACTTGCCTTGCACAACCCACTAGCTGCATATCGCCAACGTAGACCGGCATTAGCAAATGCACACCGTCAACGCAAAGCCTGCATTACGTACAATAGCAGAACATCAAAGAATCACAGCCATTCGAAAGTGCTTAGGCTCTTCGAAACAAGGATGCCGCTCGGTCCTCCAATTAGCGCACTGCAACAGATAATACATGAGCATCCATGTGAAACACACTTTGAGTGCAGTGCGCAGCCTACTCTTCTCCGTGCGACTGCGCGTAACAACAGTGCTAGCCATTCCACTGCAACACACAAGCTAACTGCTGGCCTGACCCTACATGCATTAGCTACAGCAAAAAGCACATGCTACACCACCAACACCTTTGCATGAAAAGAGCGCACTGCCTGAGTCATGCAGTGTGCAAATGTTCACCAGCCTGCATATCAATAACGCTACAAAACGACAGCAAGTGCTAGCCTACGTGCTCGTGCTTGAACCACTATAGTCTTATTGCCAAGCTCGCATAGGTATTCAATAATCGCAAAACAACTGACCACTTGTCCATCCACACACCATGGAACAAGCCTCCACATCTTATAAAGCTCCAATTCGCCATAGCCCCATACTCACAGAAGCGGTTCTTTTGCTGCTGTTGATACTGTTGCTTTGAGCAAATGCAATACGACACGAAGAGAGCGCAGCCAAAAGCACAGGAGCCGTACTGCCACTGGCGCCCAGAAGACCTGCCAACTCAGCATCGTCCTGCCAGTCGCCTAAACGCACGGATGCCTACGAGTCTCCAGTCACACTCCGAACCACATGTATGAAAACACCAGTTGTAGCAAACAACACCTACGACACATTGGCTGCATATCCACCCCAACACCCAAACCGCACTTGCCTTGCAAAACCCACGTCCTGGACATCGCCAATGTAGACCGGCATTAGCAAACGCGCATCATCAGCGCAAAGGCTGCATTACGTACAACAGCGAAACATCAAAGAATCACAGCCATTCGAAGGATCTCAGGCTCTCCTGAACCAGGATGCCGCTCAGTCCTCCGATTCTCGCGCTCAGCTTCGGCCACTGCAATAGATAGTATGTGAGCATCCATGTAAAAAACAAACTATGAGTGCAGTGGGCATCCTGTTCCTCCCCCAGCGGCTACACATAACAACAGTGCTAGCCAGTCCACTGCAACATACAAGCTAGGTGCTAGCCTGAGCCTACATGCATTAGCTACAGCAAAAAGCACATGCTACACTCCATGCCTGTGCATTCAAAGAGCGCACTGCCTGAGTCATACAGTGTGCAAATGTTCAGCAGCCTCCATATCGACAAGGCATCAAAGCTACAGCAAGTGCTAGCAGATGTGTTCGTGCTAGAACCACTCTAGTCTTATGGTCAAGCTCGAATAGGCATTTCATAATCTGAAAACAACTGACCAGTTCTCCATCCACACACCATGGAACCGGACTCCACACCTGACAAAGCACCGCTATGGGCATACTCCATACTCACATAACCGGCTCTATTGTTGCTATTGACATTATTGCTTTGAGAACACGCAATACGACACGACGACGACAGAGCATATTTAAGCACAGAAAACGTACTGCCACTGGCGTCCAGACGACCTGCCAACTCAGCATCGTCCTACCACGGTCGCCTAAACGCAAAAATGCCTGCGAGTCTCCAGTCACACTCCGAACCACATGTCTAAAGGACCAATGCTACCAAACAACACCTACGACACATTGGCTGCATATCCGCCCCCACACCCATTCCGCACCTCGCTTGCATAACCCACGAGCTGGACATCGCCAAAGCAGACCAGCATTAGCAAATGCGCATCATCGGCGCAAAGCCTGCACTACGTGCAACAGCAAAACATCAAACAACTACACGCACTTGAAGGAGCATAGGCCCTTCTGAACAAGGATGCCGCTCGGTCCTCCAATTGTCGCGCTGAACTTCGGCCACTGCAACAGATGATATATGAGCATCCAAGTGAAACAAACTTTGAGTACAGTGTGCAGCCTACTACTCCCCCTGCGCCTGCACATAACAACAGTGCTAGCCATCCTACTGCAATACACAAGCTAACTGCTGGCCTGACCCTACATGCATTAGCTACAGCAAAAAGCACATGCTACACCCCACACCTTTGCATGCCAACAGCGTACTTCCTGAGTCATGCAGCGTGAAAATGTTCACCAGCCTTCATATAGATTCCGCATCAAAGCTACAGCAAGTGCTAGCCTATGTGCTCGTGATTGAACCACTCTGGTCTCATGTGCCAACGAGCAAGCAGACTTGATAAGGTGACAACAACTGAAATTTTCTCTACTCGCATGGCGTGGAGGAAGCCAGAACATCTCATCAAGCACTGATTCGGATAGGGGCCGTACTCACCTAAGCCATTCTCTTGCTGCTATTGATATTGTTGCTTCGAGCACATGCAACACGCCACGACGACACCAGCGCAGATTTTGCACAGGAGCCGTACTCCCGCTGGCTTCCAGACCACCTGCCAACTCAGCATCATCCTACCACAGTCGCCTAAACGCAAAGACGCCTGCAGGTCTCCAACAACACTCCGCATCACATGTTTAAAAGACCAGTGGTACCAAACAACACCCACGACACATTGACTGCTTATCCGCCCCAACAACCAAACCGCAGATGCCTTGCACAACCCACTTCCTGATAATCGCCAATGCAGACCGGTATTAGCAAATGCGCACCATCAACGCAAAGCCTGCACTACGTACAACAGCGAAACATCAAAGAAGTACAGCCACTGGAAGGTGCATAGGATCTCCTGAACAAGGATGGCGCTCGGTCCTCCAATTGTCGCGCTGAACGTCGGCCACTGCAATAGCTCATAACCGAGCATTGAAGTAAAACACATTTCAAGTGCAGCGCGCAGCCTACTCCTCCTTGTGCGGCTGCACATAGCAACAGTGCTAGCCATTCCACTGAAACATACAAGCTAACTGCTGGCCTGAGCTTACATGCATTAGCTACAGCAAAAAGCACATGCTACACACCACACCTTTGCATGCAAGGAGCGCACTGCCTGAGTCATGAAGCGTGCAAATGTTCACCAGCCTCCATATCAATTACCCATGAGAGCGACAGCACGTGCTTGCCTATGTGCTCGTGCTAGAACCACCCTAGGCTTATGGCCAGGCTTGCATAGGCATTCCATAATCTGAAAACAACTGACCACTTATCCATCCACATGCCATGAAACAAGCCTCGATATCATGTAATCCACCGATTCGCGTTGGCTCCATGCTCACATAAGCGATTCTTTGCTGTCATCGACATTGTTGCTTTCAACACATGCAGTACGACATGATGACATCAACGCAGACTAAAGCACAGTAGCCGGGCTGCCACTGGCTTCTAGACGACCTGCTAACTCAGCAGCGTCCTACCACAGTCGCCTAAACGCACGGATGCGTACGAGTCTCCACTAGCACCCCGAGGCACATGTCTAGGGGACCAGTGCTACCAAACAACACCTACGACACATTGGCTGCTTAGCCGCCCAACAACCAAACCGCACCTCGCTTGCACAACCCACTAGCTGCATACCACCAACGCAGACCGGCATTAGCAAATGCGCACCATTAGCGCAAAGCCTGCATTACGTATAACAGCGGAACATCCAACAACTACAGCCACTGGAAAGAGCTTAGCCTCTCCTGAACAAGGATGCCGCTCGGTCCTCCAATTCTCGCGCTCAGCTTCGGCCACTGCAATAGCTCATAACCGAGCATTCAAGTAAAACACACTTTGAGTGCAGTGTGCAGTCTACTCCTCCCCATAGGGCTGCACATAACAACAGTGCTAGCCATCCCACTGAAACATACAAGCTAACTGCTGGCCTGAGCTTACATGCATTAGCTACAGCAAAATGCACATGCTACACCCAACACCTTTGCATGCAAAGAGCGCACTGCCTAAATCATGAAGCGTGCAGATATTCAGCAGCCTCCATATCAATAACGCATCAAAGCGACGCCAAGTGCTAGCCTATGTGCTCGTGCTAGAACCACTCTAGTCTTATGGCCAAGCTCGCATAGGCATTCCATAATCGCAAAACAACTGACCACTTCTCCATCCACATGCCATGGAACAAGCCTCTACATCTTATAAAGCAGCAATTCAGCATTGCCCCATACTCTCCTAAGCCATCCTCTTGCAGCTATTGATATTGTTGCTTTGAGCACACGCAATACCACACGTAGACACCAACGCAGATTAAAGCGCAGTAGCCGGGCTGCCACTGGCGTCCAGATGACCTGCCAACTCAGCATTGTCCTGCAACAGTTGCCTAAATGCAAAGACGCCCGCGAGTCTCCACCAACACTCCTCACCACATGTCTAAAGAACCAGTGCTACCAAACAACACTTACTACACATTGCCTGCTTATCCGCCCCAACACCCATTCTACACATGCCTTGCACAACCCACTTCCTGGACATCGTCAACGCAGACCGGCATTAGCATATGCGCACCATCAGCGCAAAGCCTGCATCAAGTACAACAACGAAGCATCAAAGAACTACACGCACTCGAACGTGCATAGGCTCTCCTGAACAAGGATGCCGCTCGGTCCTCCAATTCTTGCGCTCAGCTTCGGGTCCTGCAATAGATCGTATATGCGCATCCATGTGAAACAAACATTGAGTGCAGTGCGCAGCCTACGCCTCCCCCCGCGACTGCACATGACAACAGTGCTAGCCATCCCACTGCAACACACAAGCTAACTGCTGGCCTGACCCTACATGCATTAGCTACAACAAAAAGGACATGCTACACCCCACACCTTTGCATGCAAATAGCGCACTGCCTGAGTCATGCAGCGTGAAAATGTTCACCAGCCTCCATATCAATAACGCTACAAAACGACATCAAGTGCTAGCCTATGTGTTCGTGCTAGAACGACCCTAGCGTTATGGTCAAGCTCGCATAGGCATTCCATAATCTGAAAACAACTGACCACTTCTCCATCCACATGCCATTGAACAAGCCTCCTCAACTTATGCACCACTAGTTTGGCTCCTTATAATATTCACAATAGTAAGTCTATTGCTGCTGTTGTTATTGTTGCTTTGAGTACATGCAACACGCCACGACGACACCAAGTAGGCATTAGCAACAGAAGCCGTACTGCCACTGGCTTCTAGACGACCTGCCAACTCAGCATCGTCCTGCCACAGTCGCCTAAACGCAAAGACGCCTGCGAGCCTCCACTAACACTCCGCACCACATGAGTAGGGAACCAGTGGTACCAAACAACACCCACGACACACTGGCTGCTTAGCCGCCCCAACACCCAAACCACACCTCGCTTGCACAACCCACTTGCTGATAATCGTCAACGCAGCCCGGCATTAGCAAATGCGCGCCATCAGAGCATATAGAGCACCATCTACGACAGCGAAGCATCAAAGAACTACAACCACTGGAAGGTGCATAGGCGCTCCTGAACAAGGATGGCGCTCGGTCCTCCAATTGTCGCGCTGAACGTCGGCCACTGCAATAGCTCATAACCGAGCATTGAAGTAAAACACATTTCAAGTGCAGCGCGCAGCCTACTCCTCCTTGTGCGGCTGCACATAGCAACAGTGCTAGCCATTCCACTGAAACATACAAGCTAACTGCTGGCCTGAGCTTACATGCATTAGCTACAGCAAAAAGCACATGCTACACCGCACACCGTTGCATGCAAGGAGCGCACTGCCTGAGTCATGTAGCATGCAAATGTTTACCAGCCTCCATATCAATAACAAATCAAAGCGACAGCAAGTACTAGGGTATGGACTCATACAATCACCACTTTAGACATATGGCCAAGCTTGCATAGGCATTCCATAATCTGAAAGCAACTGACCATTTCTCCATCCACATGCCATGGAACAAGCCTACACATCTTCTAGTGCATCAAGTCAGCTTAGCCCCATGCTTACCTAGCAGTTTTTTTCTCCTGCTAATATTGTTGCTTTGAGCACATGCAATACGACACGACGACACCCATGCGCAGTAGCCGCACTGCCATTGGCGTCCAGACGACCTGCCAACACAGCATCGTCCTGCCACAGTCGCCTAAACACAAAGACGCCTGCGAGCCTCCACTAACACTCCGACGCACACGTGTAGGGAACCAGTGGTACCAAACAACATGCACGACACATTGGCTGCTTAGCTGCCCCCACACCCAAACACCAACTCGCTTGCACAACCCACTTGCTGAAAATCGTCAACGCAGACCAGCTTTAGCAAATGCGTACCATTAGCGCAAAGCCTGCACTACGTACAACAGCAAAACATCAAACAACTACAGGCGTTCGAAGGAGCATAGGCTCTCCTGAACAAGGATGCCGCTCGGTCCTCCAATTGTCGCGCTGAACTTCGGCCACTGCACCAAATAATATATGAGCATGGACGTGAAACACATTTCAAGTGCAGTGGGCAGCCTACTCCTCCCCCTGCGCCTGCACATAACAGCAGTGCTAGCCATTCCACTGCAACACACAAGCTAACTGCTGACCTGACCCTACATGCATTAGCTACAGCAAAAAGCACATACTACACCCAACACCTTTGCATGAAAAGAGCGCACCGCCTGAGTCATGCAGCGTGCAAATGTTCACCAGCCTCCATATCAATAACGCTTAAAGCGACGATAAGTGCTAGCCTATGTGCTCGTGCTCGAACCACCCTAGTCTTATGGCCAAGCTCGCATAGGCATTCCATAATCTGAAAACAACTGACCACTTATCCATCAACATGCCATGGAACAAGCCTCCGCATCTTGTAAAGCAGCGATACAGCATAGCTCTATACTCTCCTAAGCCATTCTCCTGCCGCTATTGATATTGTTGCTTCGAGCACATGCAACACGACATAACGACACCAACGCAGAACACAGCACCAGGAACTGTACTGCCATTGAGGTCCAGGCGACCTGCTAACTCATCATCGTCCTGCCACAGTCGCCTAAACGCACGGACGCCTGCGAGTCTTCACCAACACTCCTCAACACATGTGTAGGGGACCAGTGGTACCAAACAATACCTACGACGCATTAGCTGCTTAGCTGCCCCAACACCCAAACCGCACTTGCCTTGCACAACCCACTTCCTGCACCTCGCCAACGCAGACCGGCATTAGCATATGCGCCCAATCAGCGCAAAGCCTGCACTATGTATAACAGCGAGAAGTCAACGAACTACAGCCACTGGAAGGTGCATAGGATCTCCTGAACAAGGATGCCGCTCGGTCCTCCAATTCTCGTGCTCAGCTTCGGCCACTGCACCAAATAATATATGCGCATCCAAGTGAAACACATTTCAAGTACAGTGCGCAGCCTGCTCCTCCTCGTGCGGCTACACATAGCAACAGTGCTAGCCATCCCACTGAAACACACAAGCTGACTGCTGGCCTGAGCTTACATGCATTAGCTACAGCAACACGCACATGCTACACCCCACAACTTTGCATGCAAGGAGCGCACTGCCTGAGTTATGCAGCGTGCCAATGTTTACCAGGTTCCATATCAATAACGCATCAAAGCGACGATAAGTGCTAGCCTATGTGCTCGTGCTTAAACTATTTGAGTCATATGGGCCACGGAGCAAGGGGATTAAATAATTCGACAACAACTGATCACTTCTCCATTCACATGGCAGAGAGAAAAGTCCTCAATGATAAGACACACCAATGCGGCCGAACGCCATACTTGCATAAGCAATTCGATTGCTGCTATCGATATTGTTGCCTTCAGCACATGCAATACGACACGACGACACCAACGCAGATTAAAGCACAGGAACCGTACTGCCACTGGCTTCTAGACGACCTGCCAACTCAGCATCATCCTGCCACAGTCGCCTAAACGCACGGATGCCTGCGAGTCTCCACAACACTACGCACCACATGTGTAGGGAACCAGTGGTACCGAACAACACCTACTACACATTGGCTGCTTAGCCGCCCCGACATCTATTCCGCACTTGCCTTGCACAACCCACTGCCTGGACATCCCCAACGCAGACCGGCATTAGAAAATGCGCTCCATCAGCGCAAAGCCTGCATTACATACAACAGCGAAGCATCAAACAACTACAGGCACTGGGAGGTGCATAGGATCTCCTGAACAAGGATGCCGCTCGGTCCTCCAATTGTCGCGCTGAACGTCGGCCACTGCAATAGATAATATATGAGCATCCACGTGAAACACATTTCAAGTGCAGTTCGCAGCCTACTCCTCTCCCAGCGCCTGCACATAACAACACTACTAGCCATCCCACTGCAGCACAGAAGCTAGGTGCAGGCCTAATCCTACATGCATTAGCTACGGCCAAAAGCACATCCTACACCCCACACGTTTGCATGCAAGGAGCGCACTGCCTGAGTCATGCAGTGTGCAACTGTTCACCAGGTTCCATATCGATAACGCATCGAAGCGACAGCAAGTGCCAGTCTATGTGCTCATGCTAGTACCATATTAGTCGTATGGGCCACCGAGCAAGGCGACTTAATAAGCTGAAAACTGAGCACTTCTCCATCCACCTGCAAGAAACACAGGACTCCTCTATGATAGGACACACCAATGCGGCCTAACGCCATACTTACGTAAGCGGTTCTATTGCGGGTATTGACATTATTGCTTTGAGCACATGCAATACGACACAAAGACACCAACGCAGATTTAGGCACACAAACCGCACTGCCACTGGCTTCCAGAGGATCTACCAACTCAGCATCGTCCTGCCACAGTCGCCTAAACGCAAAGACGCCTGCCAGTCTACACTAGCACTCCGAGGCACATGTGCAGGGAACCAGTGGTACCAAACAACACCCACGACACATTGGCTGCTAAGCCTCCCCGACATCCATTCTGAACATGCCTTGCACAACCCACTTGCTGAAAATCGCCAACGCAGACCGGCATTATCGAATGCGCTCCATCAGCGCGAAGCCTGCATTACGTACAGCAGCGAAACATCGAAGAACTACATGCACTGGAAGATGCACAGCATATCCTGAACACGATACCGCTCGGTCCTCCAATTCTCGCGCTCAGCTTCGGCCACTGGGATAGCTCATAACCGAGCATTCAAGTAAAACGCACTTTGCGTGCAGTGCTCAGCATGCGGCTCTCCGTGCGCCTGCACATAACAACACTACTAGCCATCCCACTGAAATACACAAGCTAACTGCTGGCCTGACCCTACATGCATTAGCTACAGCAAAAAGCACATGCTACACCCCACACGTTTGCATGCAAAGAGCGCACTGCCTGAGTCATGCAGCGTGCAAATGTTCACCAGCCTCGATATCAATAACGCTTAAAGCGACAGCAAGTGCTAGCCTATGTGCTCGTGCTAAAACCACCCTAGTCTTATGGTCAAGCTCGCATAGGCATTCCATAATTTGACAGTAACTGACCATTCCTCCATCCACATGCCACGGAACAAGCCTACACATCTTCTAGTGCATCGAGTCAGCTTAGCCCCATAGTCACATAGGCGGTTCTATTGCCACTACTGACATTGTTGCTTTGAGCACATTCAACAAGACACGACGACACCAACGCAGATTAAAGCACAGGAAGGATACTGCCACTGGCGTTCAGACGACCTGCCAACTCAGCATCGTCCTGCCACG
Organism: Cyclospora cayetanensis; assembly: GCF_002999335.1. Lineage (NCBI taxonomy): Eukaryota > Apicomplexa > Conoidasida > Eucoccidiorida > Eimeriidae > Cyclospora > Cyclospora cayetanensis. Next base: position 43,863 of record NW_020312174.1, on the reverse strand, counting down.
GACGCCTAAACGCACGGACGCCTGCGAGTCTCCACAACACTCCGCACCACATGTCTAAAAGACCAGTGATACCAAACATCACCTACGACACATTGGCTGCTTATCTGCCCCCACACCCATTCTGCACATGCCTTGCACAACCCACTAGCTGGACATTGCCAACGCAGACCAGCATTAGCACATGCGGTCGATCGTCGCAAAGCCTGCATTACGTACAACATTCACACATCAAAGAACTACAGCCACTGGAAGGTGCATAGGCTCTCCTGAACATGCATGCCCCTCGGTCCTCCAATTCTCGCGCACAGTTTCGGCCACTGCACCAAAGAATATATCAGCATCCAAGAGAAACACACTTTGAATGCAGTGCTCAGCCTACTCCTCCTCAAGCGCCTGCACATAACAACAGTGCTAGCCATCGCACTGAAATACACAAGCTAACTGCTGGCCTGACCCTACATGCATTAGCTACAGCAAAAAGCACATCCTACACCCCAATACGTTTGCATGCAAAGAGCGCACTGCCTGAGTCACGCAGCGCGCAAATGTTCACCAGGTTCCATATCAATAACGAATCAAAGCGACAGCAAGTGCTAGCCTATGTGCTCGTGCTAGAACCACTCTAGTCTTATGGCCAAGCTCGTATAAGCATTCCATATTCGAGAAACACCTGACCACTTCTCCATCCACTTGCCACCGAACAAACCCACACATATTCTAATGGACCAACTCGCCATAACCCGTTACTCACATAAGGAATTCTATTGCTGCTGTTGATATTGTTGCTTTGAGTACATGCAACACGACACGACGACAGTAGCGCAGACTAAAGCACAGGAACCGTACTGCCACTGGCTTTCAGACGACCTGCCAACTCAGCATCGTCCTGCCACAGTCGCCTAAACGCACGGATGCCTGCGCGTCTCCACTAGCACTCCTCACCACATGTATAGGGAACCAGTGCACCAAACAACACTTACTACACATTGGCTGCTTATCCCCCCCAACACCCAAACCGCACTTGCCTTGCACAACCCACTTGCTGAGAATCGCCAACGCAGACCGGCACTAGCAAATGCGCCCCATCAGCGCAAAGCCTGCATTAAGTAGAACAGCAAAACGTCAAAGAACTAGAGCTATTCGATGCTGCTGAGGCTCTCCTGAACAAGGATGCCGCTCGGTCCTCCAATTCTCGCGCTCAGCTTCGGCCACTGCACCAGATAATATATGCGCATGCACGTTCAACACACTTTGAGTGCAGTGCGCAGCCTATTCCTCCCCCTGCGCCTGCACACAACAACAGTGCTAGCCGTTCCACTGCAACACACAAGCTAACTGCTGGCCTGACCCACATGCATTGGCTACAGCAAAAAGCACATGCTACACCCAACACCTTTGCATGAAAAGAGCGCACTATCTGAGTCATGCAGCGTGAAAATGTTCACCAGCCTCCATATCAATTGCACATGAGAGCGACAGCAAGTGCTAGCCTATGTGCTCGTGCTAGAACTACCCTAGTCGTATGGCCAAGCTCGCACAGGCATTCCATAATCTGAAAGCACCTGACCACTTCATTATCCACATGCCATGGAACAAGCCTCTACATCTTATAAATCATCAATGTGCCATGACCCTTACTGACATGTGCAGTTCTATTGCCACTACTGGCATTGTTGCTTTGAGCACATTCAACACGACACGACGACTACAGTAGCGCAGATTAAAGCACAGGAACCGTACTGCCACTGGCGTTCAGTTGACCTGCCAACTCAGCATCGTCCTGCCACAGTCGCCTAAACGCAAAGACGCCCGCGAGTCTCCACCAACACTCCGAACCACATGTGTAGGGAACCAGTGGTACCAAACAACACCCACGACACACTCGACACTTATCCGCTCCCACACTCATTCTGCACATGCCTTGCACAACCCACTGCCTGGACATCCCCAACGCAGACCAGCATAAGCAAATGCGCTCCATCAGCGCAAAGCCTGCACTACGTACAACAGCGAAACATCAAAGAACAACAGCCACTGGAAGGTACATAGGCTATCCTGAACACGATACCGCTCGGTCCTCCATTTGTCGCGCTGAACCTCGGCCACTGGAATAGCTCATAATGGCGCATCGAAGTAAAACACACTTTGAATGTAGTGAGCAGCCTAATCCTCCCCTTGCGCCTGCACACAACAACAGAGCTAGCCATCCCACTGAAACACAGAAGCTAGGTGCAGGCCTGACCCTACATGTATTAGCTACAGCAAAATGCACATGCTACACCCCACACGTTTGCATGCAAAGAGCGCACTTCCTGAGTCATGCAGAGTGCAAATGTTCTCCAGCCTGCATATCAATAACGCTGCAAAGCGACAGCAAGTACTAGCGGATGTGCTCGTGCTTGAACTACCCTAGTCTTATGGCCAAGCTCGCATAGGCATTCCATATGCTGGAAACAACTGATCACTTATCCATCAACGTGCCATGGAGTAAGCCTCCACATCTTATCTGGACCAATTCGGCTATACCCCATGCTTTGAAAAGCGGTTCTATTGCTGCTGTTGATACTGTTGCTTTCAGCACATGCAATACGACACGACGACACCAACGCAGATTAAAGCACAGGAATCGGACTGCCACTGGCTTCTAGACGAACTGCCAACTCAGCATCATCCTGCCACAGTTACCTAAGCGCATGGATGCCTACGAGTCTCCACCAACACTCCGCACCACATGTGTAGGAAACCAGTGGTACCAAACACCACCTGCAACACATTGGCTGCATAGCCGCCCGAACACACAAACCGTACCTCGCTTGCACAACCCACTATCTGAAAATCGCCAACGCAGACCGGCATTAGCATATGCGCCCCATCAGCGCAAAGCCTGCATTACGTACAACAGCCAAACATCAAACAACGACAGCTATTTGAAGGCGCTTAGGCTCTCTTGAACATGCATGCCGCTCGGTCCTCCAATGTGCACGCTCAGCGCCGGGCACTGCAACAGATAATGTGGGAGCATCCAAGTGAAACACACTTAGAGTGCACTGCGCAGCCTGCGCTTTTCGTGCCGCTGCACACAACGACGATGCTAGCCATTCCACTGAAACACACAAGCTAACTGCTGGCCTGAGCCTACATGCATTAGCTACAGCAAAATGCACATTCTACACCCCACACGTTTGCATGCAAGGAGCGCACTGCCTGAGTCATGCAGTGTGCAACTGTTCACCAGGTTCCATATCGATTGTGCGTCAAAGCGACAGCAAGTGCTAGTCTATGTGCTCGTTGTAGAACCACTCTAATCTTAGGGCCACGCTCGCATAGGCATTCCATATCCTGGAAACCACTGACAACTTGTCCATCCACATGCCATGAAACATGCCTGCACATCTGATAGAGCACCAATTCGGATCAGCGCCAGACTCTCATGAGCCATTCTATTACTGCTGTTGAGATTGTTGTTTTCAGCAAATGGAATACGACACGACGACACAACGCACATTAAAGGACACGAACCGTACTGCCACTGGCGTTCAGTCGACCTGCCAACTCAGCATGGTCCTGCCAGTCGCCTAAACGCAAAGACGCCTGCGAGTCTCCACTAACACTCCGAACCACATTTCTAAAGGACCAGCGGTACCAAACAACACCCACGACACACTCGACGCTTATCCGCCCCCACACTCATTCTGCACATGCCTTGCACAACCCACTAGCTGCATACCACCAACGCAGACCGGCAATACCAAATGCCCACCATCAGCGCAAAGCCTGCATTACGGACAACAGCGATTCATCAAACAACTACAGCCACTGGAAGGAACTTAGGCGCTCCTGAACAAGGATGCCGCTCGGTCCTCCAATTGTCGCGCTCAGCTTCGGCCACTGCAATATGAGCATCCAAGTGAAACACAGTTTGAGTACAGTGCGCAGCCTACTCCTCCATCTGCGCCTGCACACAACAACAGTGCTAGCCATTCCACTGCAGCATAGAAGCTAGGTGCTGGCCTGAGCCTACATGCATTAGCTATGGCGAAAAGCACATGCTACACCCCACACCTTTTCATGCAAGGAGCGCACTGCCTGAGTCATGCAGCGTGCACATGTTCACCAGGTTCCACATCAATAACACATCAAAGCGACAGCAAGTGCTAGCGGATGTGCTCGTGCTAGAACCACTCTAGTCTTGTGGCCAAAGAGCAAGGTAACGTGAGAAGATGACAACAGCTGACCACTTGTCCATGTACATGCCATGGAACAAGCCTCCACATCTTTTAAAGCAGCATGTCGCCTTTACCCCAAAACAACATAAGCGGTTCTATTGCTGTTATTAATACTATTGCTTTCAGCACATGCAATACGACATGACGACAGTAGCGCAGATTTAAGCACAGGAACCGGACTGCCACTGAGGTCCAGACGACCTGCCAACTCAGCATCGTCCTGCCACAGTCGCCTAAACACATGGACACCTGCAAGTCTCCACTAGCACTCCGCACCACTTGTATAGGGGACCAAGGGTTCCAAACAACACCTACGACGCATTGGCTGCATAGCTGCCCGCATACCGAAACTGCACTTGCCTTGCACAACCCACTACCTGGCCATAGCCAACGCAGACCGGCATTAGCAAATGCGCACCATCAGTGCAAAGCCTGCATTACGTACAACATCCAAACATCAAAGAACTACAGCCACTCGAAGGTGCTTAGGCGCTCCTGAACAAGGATGCCGCTCGGTCCTCCAATCACCGCTTTCAGCTTCGGCAACTGAAATAGTTCATAACGGACTATCCAAGTGAAACACACTTTGAGTGCAGTGCGCAGCCTACTCCTCTCCGTGGGGCTGCACATAACAACAGTGCTAGCCATTCCACTGCAGCATAGAAGCTAGGTGCTGGCCTGAGCCTACATGCATTAGCTATGGCGAAAAGCACATGCTACACCCCACACCTTTGCATGCAAGGAGCGCACTTCCTGAGTCATCCAGGGTGCAAAATGCTTGCCCGCCTGCATATCAATTCCGCGTCAAAGCAACAGCAAGTGCTAGCCTATGTGCTCGTGCTAGAATCACCCTAGTCTTATGGGTAAGCTCGCATACGCGTTCATACATTGAAAATAACTCACCACTTCTCCATCCACATGGCATGCAACAAGCCTCCACATCTTGTAGAGCACTAATTCGGCATAGCCCCACACTCGTATAAGTGGTTGTCTGGATGCTATTGATATTATTGCTTTGAGTACACGCAATACGACACGACGACAGTAGCGCAGATTTAAGCACAGGAACCGTACTGCCACTAGCATCCAGACGAACTGCCAACTCAGCACCGTCCTGCCACAGTCGCCTAAACGCAAAGACGCCTGCGAGTCTCCAGTCACACTCCGAACCACATGTGTAGCAGACCAGCGGTACCGAACAACACCTACGACACATTACCTGCTTAGCCGCCCTGACATCCATTCCGCACTTGCCTTGCACAACCCACTTCCTGGACATCCCCAACGCAGACCGGCATTAGCAAATGCACACCATCAGCGCAAAACCTGCATTACGTATAGCAGCGAAGCATCAAACAACTACAGTCACTCGAAGATGCATAGCCTCTGCTGAACATGCATGCCGCTCGGTCCTCCAATAACTGCTTTCAGCTTCGCCAACTGAAATAGCTCATAACGGACCATCCAAGTAAAACACACTTTGAATACAGTGCGCAGCCTACTCCTCTCCAAGTGGCTGCACATAACAACAGTGCTAGCCATCCCACTGCAATACACAAGCTAACTGCTGACCTGACCCTACATGCATTAGCTACAGCAAAAAGCACATGCTACACCCAACACCTTTGCATGAAAAGAGCGCACTGCCTGAGTCATGCAGCGTGCAAATGTTCACCAGCCTCCATATCAATTCCGCATGAGAGCGACAGCAAGTGCTAGCCTATGTGCTCGTGCTAGAACCACTCTAGTCTTATGACCAAGCTGCCATGGGGATTCCGTACGCTAGAAACAGCTGACCACTTCTCCATTCAGATGCCATGGAACAAGTCTCTACATCATATAAATTACCGATAGGGCATAGCCCCACACTCACATAAGGGATTCAATTGCTGCTATTGATACTGTTGCTTTGAGCACATGCAATACGACACGACGACACCCACGCAGATTAAAGCAGAGGATCCACACTACCACTGGATTCCAGATACCCTACCGCCTCAGCACCGTCCTGCCACAGTCGCCTAAACGCAAAGACGCCTGCGAGTCTCCAGTCACACTCCGAACCACATGTGTAGCAGACCAGTGCTACCAATCAACACCTACGACACATTGGGTGCACAGCCACCCCCACACTAAAACCGCACTTGCCTTGCACAACCCACTTCCTGCACATAGCCAACGCAGACCGGCATTAGCAAATGCGCACCACCAGCGCAGCCGCTGCATTACGTACATCAGCGAGACATCAAACAACTACAGCCACTCGAAGGTGCATAGGCTCTCCTGAACATGCATGCCGCTCGGTCCTCCAATTGACACTTTCAGCTTCGGCAACTAAAATAGCTCATAACGGACCATCCATGTGAAACAAACTTTGAATGCAGTGTGCAGCCTGCTCCTCCCCCTGAGGCTGCACAAAACAACAGTATTAGCCATCCCACTGCAATACACAAGCTAACTGCGGGTCTGAGCCTACATGCATTAGTTATAGCAAAATGCACATTCTACACCCCACACCTTTGCATGCAAAGAGCGCACTACCTGAGTCATGCAGTGTGCAAATGTTCACCAGCCTGCATATCAGTAAGGCATCAAAGAGACAGCAAGTGGTAGCCTATGTGCTCGTGCTATAACCACTCTAGTCTTATGGCCAAGCTCGCATAGGCATTCCATAATCTGAAACAACTGACCAATTATCCATCCACATGCCATGGAACAAGTCCACGCATCTCGTAAAGCACAAACGTCGCACAGCCCATCCTCACATAAGCGATTCTATTGCTGCTATTGATATTGTTGCTTTCAACACATTGCATACGACACGACGACACCAACGCAGATTAAAGCACACGAACCGTACTACCACTGGCTTCCACACGACCTGCCAACTCAGTATCATCCTGCCACGGTCGCCTAAACGCAAAGACGCCTGCGCGTCTTCACCGACACTCCGAACCACATGTGTAGGGAACCAGTGGTACCAAACAACACCTACTAGACATTCGCGGCTTATCTGCCCCCACACGCAAACAGCACTTGGCTTGCACAACCCACTCCCTGGACATCGCCAACGTAGACCGGCATTAGCAAATGCGCTCCATCAGCGCAAAGCCTGCATTACGTACAGCAGCGAAACATCAAACAACTACAGCCACTTGAAGGTGCTTAGGCTCTTCTGAACAAGGATGCCGCTCGGTCCTCCAATTGTCGCCTTCAGATTCGCCCACAGCAATACATAATACATAAGCATCCATGTGAAGCACATTTCAAGTGCAGTGCGCAGCCTACACGTCCCCCTGCGGCTGCACATAACAACAGTGCTATCCATTCCACTGAAACACACAAGCTAAGTGCGGGCCTGAGCTTACCTGCATTAGCTACAGCAAAAAGCACATGCTACACCCCACACGTTTGCATGCAAAGAGCGCACTTCCTGAGTCATGAAGCGTGCAAATGTTTACCAGCCTCCATATCAATAACAAATCAAAGCGACAGCAAGTGCTAGCGTATGGGCTCGTGGTAGAACCACTCTAATCTTAGGGCCACGCTCGCGTAGGCATTCCGACGCTGGAAACAACTGACCACTTATCCATCCACATGCCATCGAACACGGGTCCACATCTTGAAACACACCGATTCCGCTATACCCTATGCTCCGAAAGGCGTTTCGATTGCCACTACTGACATCGGTGCTTCGAGCACATGCAATACGACACGACCACAGTAACGCATATTTAGGCACAAGGACCGTACTGCCACTGACGTCCAGACCACCTGGCAACTCAGCATCGTCCTCCCACAGTTGCCTAAACACACTGATGCCTGCGAGTCTCCAGTCACACTCCGCACCACATTTCTAGGGGACAAGTGGTACCAACCGACAACTACGACACACTGGGTGCTTAGCCGCCCCCACACTAAAACCGCACTTGCCTTCCACAACCCACTTCCTGGACATCGTCAACACAGACCAACATTAGCAAGTGCGCGCCATCATCGAAAAGGGTGCATTACGTATAACAGCGCAAGATCGAAGAACTGTAGGCCCTCGACGGTGCTTAGGCTCTGCTGAACATGCATGCCGCTCGGTCCTCCAATAACTGCTTTCAGATTCGGCAACTGAAATAACTCTTAACGGACCATTCAAATGAAACACACTTTGCATGCAGTGCACAGCCTACTCCAACCCCTGAGGCTGCACATAACAACAGTGCTAGCCATCCCGCTGCAACACACAAGCTAACTGCTGGCCTGACCCACATGCATTAGCTACAGCAAAATGCACATTCTACACCCAACACCTTTGCATGAAAAGAGCGCACTATCTGAGTCATGCAGCGTGCAAATGTTCACCAGCCTCCATATCAATTCCGCATGAGAGCGACAGCAAGTGCTAGCCTATGTGCTCGTGCTTGAACTACTCTAGTCTTATGGCCATGGCTGCATTGGGATTCCAAACGCTGAAAACAGCTGACCACTTCTCCATTCACGTGCCATGGAACAAGCCTCGATATCTTAGAAATCACCAACTCGGCTATACCCCATACTCACATAAGCGGTTCTATTGCTGCTATTGATATATTCGCTTTGAGACCATGGAATCCGACACACCGACAGCAAGGGAGATTAAAGCACAGGAACCGTACTGCCACTAGCATCCAGAGGACCTGGCAACTCAGCAACGTCCTGCCACAGTCGCCTAAACGCATGGACGCCTGTGGGTCTACACAACACTCCGCACCACATGTGTAAAGGACCAGCGGTACCAAACAACACCTACGACACATTGGGTGCTTGGCACCCCGTACACCCATTCTGCACTTGCCTTGCACAACCCACTAGCTGGACATCGCCAACGCAGACCGGCATTAGCAAATGCACACCATCAGCGCAAAAGTTGCATTAGATATAACAGCGAAACATCAAACAACGACAGCCACTCGAAGGTGCTTAGACTCTCCTGAACAAGGATAGCGCTCGGTACTCCAATTCTCGCGCCCAGCGCCGGCCACTGCGACAGCTCATAACGGAGCATCCATGTGAAACACCTTGAGTGCAGTATTCAGCCTACTCCTCTCCGGGACGCTGCACATAACAACAGTGCTAGCCATCCCACTAAAACACACAAGCTAACTGCTGACCTAAGTTTACATCCATTAGCTACAGCAAAATGCACATTCTACAACCTACACGTTTGCATGCAAAGAGCGCACTACCTGAGTCATGCGGTGTGCAAATGTTTACCAGCTTCCATATCGATTCCGCATCAAAGCCACAGCAAGTGCTAGCCGATGTTCTCCTCCTAGAACCACTCTAGTATTGTGGGTTAAGGAACAACGTGACGTGATAAGCTGACAACAGCTCTGCACTTCTCCATCCACATGCCAAGGAACAAGCCGCCATATGTTATAAAGCACCAATTCGCCTTTACCCCAACTCACATTAGCGGTTCTATTGCTGCTTTTGATATTGCTGCTTTGTGAACATGCAATATGACAAAACGACAGAGCAGATCTAAGCACAGCAACCGTACTGCCACTGGCTCTTCAGACGAACTACAAACTCAGCAACGTCCTGCCACAGTCGCCTAAACGCACGGACAACTGCGAGTCTCCACTCACACTCCTCACCACACGTCTAAAGGACCAGTGGTACCAAACGACCCCTACGACACATTGGCTGCTTAGTCGTCTCTACAGCCATTCTGCACATGCCTTGCACAACCCACTAGCTGGACATAGCCAACGCAGACCGGCATTAGCATACGCGCACCATCAGCGCAAAGCCTGCATTACGTACAACAGCGAAACATCAAACAACTACAGCCACTGGAAGGCGCATAGGCTCTCCTGAACAAGTATACCGCTCGGTCCTCCAATTCTCGCGCTCAGCTTCGGCCACTGCAATAGATAGTATACGAGCATCCATGTGAAACACATTTCAAGTGCAGTGCGCAGCCTACTCGTCCACCTGCGGCTGCACATAACAACAGTGCTAGCCATCCCACTGCAACACATAAGCTAACTGCTGGCCTGATCCTACATGCATTAGATACAGCAAAAAGCACATGCTACCCTCCACGCCTTTGCATGCAAATAGCGCACTGCCTGAGTCATGCAGCGTGCAAATGTTTACCAGCCTCCATATCAATAACGCATCAAAGCGACAGCAAGTGCTAGTGGATGTCCTCGTCCTAGAACCACTCTAGTCTCATGGCCACGCTCGCACAAGCATTCCATACGCTGAAAACAACTGATCACTTCTCCATCCTCATGCCATGAAACATGCCTCCACATCGTCTCAACGACAAACTCGGCTATACCCCATACTCACATAAGCACTTCTATTGCTGCTGCTGATATCGTTGCTTTGAGCGCATGCAATACAACACGACCAGAGCAGCGCAGAGTAAAGCATAGAAACCGCACTGCCACTGCTTTCCAGAGGACCTGCCAAGTCAGCATCGTCCTGCGACTGTCGCCTAACGCATGGACGCCTGCGAGTCTCCACCCACATGCCGCCCCAGATGTATGAAAAACCCGCGGTACCAAACAACACCTACGATGCGTGGGCTGCTTAGCTGCCCCCACACGCAAACCGCACTTGCCTTGCACAACCCACTTTCTGCACATCGCCAACGTAGACCGGCATTAGCAAATGCGCTCCATCAGCGCAAAGCCTGCATTACATACAACAGCGAAACATCAAACAACTACAGCCACTTGAAGGTGCTTAGGCTCTCCTGAACAAGCATGCCGCTCGTTCCTCCAATTGTCGCCTTCAGATTCGCCCACAGCAATACATAATACATAAGCGTCCAAGTGAAACACATTTCAAGTGCAGTGCGCAGCCTACACGTCCCCCTGCGGCTGCACATAACAACAGTGCTATCCATTCCACTGAAACACACAAGCTAACTGCTGGCCTGACCCACATGCATTAGCTACAGCAAAAAGCACATGCTACACCCAACACCTTTGCATGCAAAGAGCGCACTTCCTGAGTCATGAAGCGTGCAAATGTTTACCAGCCTCCATATCAATTCCGCATGAGAGCGACAGCAAGTGCTAGCGTATGGGCTCGTGGTAGAACCACTGTAGTCTTATGCCCAAGCTCGCCTAAGCATTCCATATATTGAAAACAACTGACCACTTCATTATCCACATGCCATGAAACAAGCCTACACATGTTATAAAACACCAATTCCCCTTTGCCGTACACTCCCATAAGCGGTTCAATTGCTGCTATTGATATTGTTGCTTTCAGCACATGCAATACGACATGGCGACGCCCACGCAGATTAAAGCACAGGAACCGTACTGCCACTGACGTCCACAGAACACGCCAACTCAGCGTCGACCTGCCACAGTCGCCTAAACGCACGGACGCCTGCGAGTCTCCACAACACTCCGAACCACATGTCTATCAGACCAGTCGTACCAAACAGCTCCTGCACCACATTCGACGCTTAAACTCCCCAACACCCATTCTGCACTTGGCTTGCACAACCCACTTGCTGGATATCGCCAACGCAGACCGGCATTAGCAAATGCGCTCCATCAGCGCAAAGCCTGCATTACGTATAACAGCCGAACATCAAACAACTACAGCCACTCGAACGTGCTTAGGCTCTCCTGAACATGCATGCCGCTCGGTCCTCCTATCACCGCTTTCAGATTCACCCACTGCAATATCTCATAACAGAGCATCCAAATGAAACACACTTTGAGTGCACTGCGCAGCCTACGCCTCTCCGTGCGGCTACACATAACAACAGTGCTAGCCATCCCGCTGCAACACATAAGCTAACTGCTGGCCTGACCCACATGCATTAGCTACAGCAAAAAGCACATGCTACACCCCACACCTTCGCATGCAAATAGCGCACTGCCTGAGTCATGCAGCGTGCAAATGTTCATCAGCCTCCATATCAATTCCGCATGAGAGCGACAGCAAGTGCTAGCCTATGTGCTCGTGCTTGAACCACTCTAGTCTTATGGGCAAGCTTGCATAAACATGCCATACGCTAGAACCAACTGACCACTTCTCCATTCAGATGCCATGAAACAAGCCTCTACACCAGGCAAAGCACCAGCTTGGCATAGCTGCATGCCGAGATAACCGGTGTATTGCTGCTATTGATATTGTTGCTTTGAGCACATGCAATACGACACGACGACACCGACGAAGATTAAAGCACAGGAGCCGTACTTCCACTGACGTCCACAGAACCCGTCAACTCAGCATCATCCTCCCACAGTCGCCTAAACGGACAGATGCCTGCGAGTCTCCACAACACTCCGAACCACATGTCTATCAGACCAGTGGTACCAAACGACACCTACTACACATTGAGTGCTTAGCTGCCCCCAAACGCATTCCCCATTTGGCTTGCACAACCCACTTGCTGATAATCGCCAACGCAGACCGGCATTAGCATATGCGCTCCATCAGCGAAAAGCCTGCATTACGTAAAACAGCTAAACATCAAACAACTACAGCCATTCGAAGGTGCATAGGCTCTCCTGAACAAGAATACCGCTCGGTCCTCCATCTGTCGCCTTCAGATTCGCCCACTGCAATACCTCATAACAAAGTAAGCAAGTGAAACACTTTGAGTGCAGTGGGCAGCATACTCCTCCCCCTGCGGCTGCACATAACAACAGTGCTAGCCATTCCACTGAAACACACAAGCTAACTGCTGGCCTGAGCCTACATGCATTAGCTACAGCAAAAAGAACATTCTACACCTCACACGTTTGCATGCAAGGAGCGCACTTCCTGAGTCATGCAGCGTGCAAATGTTTACCAGCCTCCATATCGATTTCGCGTCAAAGGGACGGGAAGGGCTAGCCGATGTGCTCGTGCTATAACCACCCTAGTATTATGCCCAAGCTCGGATAGGCATTCAATACGCTAGAACCAACAGACCACCTCTCCATCCACGTGCCATGGAACAAGCCTCCGCATCTTATAAGTGACCGATTCGCCTTTGCCCCACACTCCCAGTAGCGATTCTACTGGTGTCATTGATATTATTGCTTTGAGCACATGCAATACGACACGACGACACCAACGCAGATTTAAGCACAGGAACCCTACTGCCAGAGACGTCCACACGACCTGCCAACTCAGCATCATCCTGCCACAGTCCCCTAAACGCAAAGACGCCTGCGGGTCTCCACAAACTTCCGAACCACATGTGTAGGGAACCAGTGGTTCCAAACAACACCTACGACACATTGGGTGCTTAGCAGCCCCCACACCCAAACCGAACCTCGCTTGCACAACCCACTAGCTGGACATAGCCAACGCAGACCGGCATTGGCAAATGCGCTCCATCTTCGCAAAGCCTGCACTATGTACAACAGCGAAACATCGAACAACTACAGCCACTCGAAGCTGCTTAGGCTCTCCTGAACAAGGATACCGCTCGGTCCTCCAATTCTCTCTTTCAGATTCTGACACTGCGTTACATCATATAGGGGCACCCAAGTGAAACACCCCTGAGGTGCAGTGTGCAGCCGACTGCTCCACTCGAAGCGGCCACACATAACAACAGTGCTAGCCATCCCACTGAAACACACAAGCTAACTGCTGGCCTGAGCCTACATGCATTAGCTACAGCAAAAAGCACATTCTACACCCCACACGTTTGCATGCACAGAACGCACTGCCTGAGTCATGCAGCGTGCAAATGTTTACCAGCCTCCATATCGATTCCGCATGAGAGCGACAGCAAGTGCTTGCCTACGTGCTCGTCCTAGAACCACTCTAGTCTTATGGACAAGCTCGCCTAAGAATTCCATACGCTGGAAAAAACTGATCACTTTTCCAGTCAATTAACACGCTACAAACCCCAACATCCGACAGAGCACCAGCTTGGCATAGCTGCATGCCGAGATAACCGGTCTATTGCTGCTATTGATATTCTTTCTTTGAGCACATGCAATACGACACGACGACACCAACGCAGATTAATGCACAGGAACCGTACTGCCGCTGAAGTCCAGACGACCTGCCAACTCAGCAACGTCCTGCCACAGTCGCCTAAACGCACGGACGTCTGCGAGTCTCCACCAAGACTCCGAACCACATGTCTATCAGACCAGTGGTTCCAAACAACGCCTACGACACATTGGCTGCATAGGCACCCCAACACCCAAAACGCATCTCGCTTGCACAACCCACTTGCTGGATATCGCCAACGCAGACCGGCATTAGCAAATGCGCACCATCAGCGCAAACGCTGCATTATGTTCAACAGCGAAACATCAAACAACTACAGCCACTCGCAGGTACCTAGGCTATCCTGGACAAGGACGCCACTTGGTCCTCCATTTGTCGCTTTCGCATTCGGCCACTGCTATAGCTCATAACGTAGTATCCAAGTGAAACACACTTTGAATGCAGTAAACAGCTTACTTCCACCTGCGGCTACACATAACAACAGTGCTAGCCATCCCGCTGCAACACACAAGCTAACTGCTGGCCTAAGCCTACATGCATTAGCTACAGCAAAAAGCAGATTCTACACCCCACACCTTTTCATGCAAGGAGCGCACTTCCTGAGTCATGCAGCGTGCAAATGTTCATCAGCCTCCATATCAATAACGCATCAAAGGGACGGCAAGTGCTGGTATATGTGCTCGTGCTAGAACCACTCTAGTCTTATGGCCACGCTGGCATAAGCATTCCATACGCTAGAACCAACTGACCACTTATCCATCCTCATGGCATGGAACAAGCCTCTACACCTGGCGAAGCACCAATTTGCCATGGCACTGTACTCACATAAGCGATTCTATTGCTGCTATTGTTATTGTTGCTTTGAGTACATGCAATAGGACACGACGACACCAACGCACATTAATGCACAGGAACCGTACTGCCACTGGCATCCACAGAACCCGTCAACTCAGCATCGTCCTGCCACAGTCGCCTAAACGCAAAGACGCCTGCGCGTCTCCACAACACTCCGAACCACATGTGTAAAGGACCAGTGGTTCCAAACAACATCTACGACACATTGGCTGCTTAGCTGCCCCCACACCCAAACCGCACTTGGCTTGCTCAACCCACTTTCTGCGTATCGCCAACGCAGACTGGCATTAGCAAACGCGCATCATCAGCGCAAAGCCTGCATTACGTACAACAGCAAAACATCAAAGAAGTACAAGCATTCGAAGGTACATAGGCGCTCCTGAGCAAGGATGCCGCTCGGTCCTCCAATTCTCTCTTTCAGATTCGCCAACTGCAGCAGCCGATATATAAGCATCCATGTGAAACACACTTTGAGTGCAGTGTGCAGCCTACTCCTCCCCGTGCGGCTACACATAACAACAGTGCTAGCCACCCCACTAAAACACACAAGCTAGCCGCTTGCCTGAGCCTACATGCATTAGCTACAGCAAAAAGCACATTCTACAGCCCACACCTTTGCATGCAAAGAGCGCACTTCCTGAGTCATGCAGCATGCAAATGTTTACCAGCCTCCATATCAATTCCGCATCAAAGCAACAGCAAGTGCTAGCCGATGTGCAGGTCCTAGAACCACTCTAGTCTAATGGCCAAGCTCGCATAGACATTCCATACGCTAGAAACAACTGACTACTTATCCATTCACATGCCATGGAACAAGCCTCCATATCTTTTACCTCACCGATTCGGATTGGCCTCATGCTCACATGAGCAGTTCAATTGCTGCTATTGATATTGTTGCTTTCAGCTCATGCAATACGACACGATGACAGTACCGCAGATTAAAGCACAGGAACCGCACTGCCACTCGCTTCAAGACGAACTGCCAACTCAGCATCGTCCTGTCACAGTCGCCTAAACGCACGGATGCCTACGAGTCTCCACAACACTCAGAACCACATGTCCTGGGGACTTATGGTTCCAAACAACACCTACGACACATTGGCGGCTTAGCTGCCCCCACACCCATTCTGCACTTGGCTTCCACAACCCACTTCCTGGACATCGCCAACACAAACCGGTATTAGCAAATGCGCACCATCAGAGCAAAGCCTGCATTACGTACAACATCGGAACTTCAAACAACTACAGCCACTCGAAGCTGCTTAGATTCTCCTGAGCATGCATGCAGCTCGGTCCTCCAATTGTCGCCTTCACATTCGGCAACTGCAATAGCTCATAACGAAGCACCCAAGTGGAACACACTTTGCATGCAACGCGCAGCCTGCTCCTCCCCCTGCGGCTGAACATAACAACAGTGCTAGCCATCCCACTACAGCACCGAAGCTAACTGCTGGCCTGACCCTACATGCATTAGCTACAGCAAAAAGCACATTCTACAGCCCACACCTTTGCATGCAAACAACGCACTGCCTGAGTCATGCAGCGTGCAAATGTTTACCAGCCTCCATATCAATTCTGCATCAAACCAGCAGCAAGTGCTAGGCTATGTGCTCGTGCTAGAACCACTCTAGTCTCATCGCCAAGCTTGCATAGGCATTGCAAAATATCAAAACAACTAACCACTTCATTATCCACATGCCATGGAACAAGCCTACAAATGTTATAAAGCACCAATTCGGCATAGCCCATACTCTTCTAAGCGGTTCAATTGCTGCTATTGATATTGCTGCTTTGAGCACATGCAATACGACACGACGACACCAACGCACATTAATGCACAGGAACCGCACTGCGACTGACGTTCACACGACCTGCCAACTCAGCACCGTCCTGTCACAGTCGCCTAAACGCACGGACGCCTGCGAGTCTCCACAACACTCCGAACCACATCTGTAAAAGACCCGTGGTACCAAACAACACCTACGACACATTGCCTGCTTAACTGCCCCCACACCCAAACTGCACTTGCCTTCCACAACCCACTTCCTGAGAATCGCCAACGCAGACCGCATTAGCAAATGCGCTCCATCATCGCAAAGCCTGCATTACGTACAGCACCGAAACATCAAACAACTACAGCCACTCGAAGGTGCATAGGCTCTCATGAACAAGCATGCCGCCCGGTCCTCTAATTGTCGTTTTCAGATTCGGCAACTGAAACAGCTCATAACGTAGCACCCACGTGAAACACACTTTGAATGCAGTGCGCCGCCTGCTCCGCCCCCTGCGGCTGAACATAACAACAGTGCTAGCCATCCCACTGCAACACACAAGCTGACTACTGGCCTAAGCCTACATGCATTAACAACAGCAAAAAGCACATTCTACACCCCACACCTTTGCATGCAAGGAGCGCACTTCCTGAGTCATGCAGCATGCAAATGTTCACCAGCCTCCATATCAATTCCGCATCAAAGCGACAGCAAGTGCTAGGCTATGTGCTCGTGCTAGAACCACTCTAGTCTTATGGCCAAACTCGCATAGGCGTTCCATATGCTGGAAACAAGTGACGACTTCATTATCCACATGCCGTGGAACATGCCTGCACATCTTGTAATGCTCCAATGTGCCTTCACCCCATTCTCACATAAGCGGTTCTATACCTGCTATTGATATTGCTGCTTTGAGCACATGCAATACGACACGACGACACCAACGCAAATTCAAGCACAGGAACCCTACTGCCACTGGCGTCCACACAACCTGCCAACTTAGCATCCTCCTGCACAGTCGCCTAAACGCAAAGACGCCTGCGCGTCTCCACAACACTCCAAACCACATGCGTAAATAAAGCGTGGTACCAAACGATACCTACTACACATTGGCTGCTTATCCGCTTCCACACCCAAAGCGCACTTGCCTTGCAAAACCCACTTGCTGAAAATGGCCAACGCAGACCGCGTTAGCAAACGCGCACCATCAGCAAAAAGCCTGCATTATGTACAACATCGAGACATCAAACAACTACAGCCACTCGAAGGTGCATTGGCGCTCCTAAACATGCATGCCGCTCGGTCCTCCAATTGTCGTTTTCAGATTCAGCAACTGCAATAGCTCATAACGGAGCATCCAAGTGAAACACATTTTGAGTGCAGTGCGCAACCTGCTCCTCTCCAAGTGGCTGCACATAACAACAGTGCTAGCCATCCCACTGAAACACACAAGCTAACTACTGGCCTGAGCCTACATGCATTAGCTACAGCAAAAACCACATTCTACAGCCCACACCTTTGCACAAAAAGAGCGCACTGCCTGAGTCATGCAGCGTGCAAATGTTCACAGGCCTTATTATCCGTTGCGCGTCGAAACAGCGCCAAATGCTAGCCCATGTTCTCGTCCTAGAACCACTCTAGTCTTATCGCCAAACTCGCATAGGCATTCCATACGCTGGAAGCAACTAAGCACCTGATTTTCCGCACTCAATCAAACCCGCGTCACCATTATATCATGCACCAATTCGGCATAGCCCCATACTCACATTAGCGGTTCTATTGCTGCTATTGATATTGTTGCTTTCAGCACATGCAATACGACACGACGACACCCACGAAGATTAAAGCGCAGGAACCGTACTGCCACTGGCTTCCAGACGACCTGCCAACTCAGCATCGTCCTGCCACAGTCGCCTAAACGCAAGGACGCCTGCGAGTCTCCACAACACTCCGAAACACATGTCTATCAGACCAGTGCTACCAAATACCACCTACGACACATTGGCTGCTTAGCCGCCCCCACACCCAAACTGCACTTGCCTTGCACAACCCACTTCCTGAGAATCGCCAACGCAGACCAGCATTAGCAAATGCGCACCATCAGCGCAAAGGCTGCATTACGTATAACAGCGCAAGATCGAAGAACTCCAGTCACTCGAAGGTGCACATGCTCTCCTGAACAAGGATGCCACTCAGTCCTCCAATTGTCGCTTTCAGGCTCGACCAGTGCAATAGTTAATATATGAACATCGAAGTGAAACACACTTTGAGTGAAGTGGACAGCCTACTCCTCTCTGACCGGCTGCACATAACAACAGCGCTAGCCATTCCACTGCAGCAGACAAGCTAAAAAGCGGCCTGAGCCTACATGTATAAGCTACAGCAAAAAGCACATGCTACACCGCACACCTCTGTATGCAAGCAGCGCACTGCCTGAGTCGTGCAGCTTGCAAATGTTCACCAGGGTCCATATCAATAACGCATCAAAGGGACGGCAAGTGCTAGCCGAGGGGCCCCTGCTAGAACCACTCTAGTCATATGGTCACGCTCGCATGACCATTCCATACGCTGGAAACAACTGACCACTTCTCCACCCACGTGCCATGGAACAAGCCTCCATATCTTGTAACTCACCGATTCGGATTGGCCTCATGCTCACATGAGCGGTTCTATTGCTGCTATTGATATTCTTTCTTTGAGCACAAGCAATATGATACAACAGCACCAAAACATATTAAAGCGCAGTAACAACGCTCTTACGGCCGTCCAGACGACCTGCCAATTCAGCATCGTCCTGCCACAGTCACCTAAACGCATGGACGCCTGCGAGTCTCCACCAACACTCCGCACCACATGTCTAGAGGAGCAGTGGTACCGAGCAAAACCTACGACACATTGGCTCGTTAGACATCCCCACACCCAAACGGCGCCTCCCTTCTACAACCCACTTGCTGGATATCGCCAACGCAGATCGGTATTAGAAAATGCGCACCATCAGCACAAAGGCTGCATTACGTATAAGAGCCAAACATCAAACAACTACAGCCACTCGAAGTTGCTTAGGCTCTCCTGAATAAGGATGCCGCTCGGTCCTCCAAATGTCGCTTTCAGCTTTGGACACTGCAATCAATAATATAGGAGCATCCAATCGAAACACACTTTGAATGCAGTAAGCAGCGCATTTCTCTCCTTGCGGCCGCATATAACAACAGTGCTAGCCATCCCACTGCAACATACAAGCTAACTGCTGGCCTGACCCTACATGCATTAGCTACAGCAAAAAGCACATTCTACACCCCACACCTTTGCATGCAAAGAGCGCACTGCCTGAGTCATGCAGCGTGTAAATGTTCACCAGCCTCCATATCGATTCCGCATCAAAGCGACGCCAGGTGCTAACGTATGTGATCGTCCTAGAACAACTCTAGTCTTCTGCACAAGGTCGCATAGCCATTTCATAATCTGAAACCAACTGACCAACTCTGCAAACAATCAGCTAAGTACAAGCGTTCACATGTTATAAAGCACCAACTCGGCATAGCCCCATACTCACCCAAGCGGTTCTGTTGCTGCTATTGATACTGTTGCTTTGAACACATGCAATACGACACGACGACAGTACCGCAGAGTAAAGCACAGAAACCGTTCTGGCACTGGCCTCCACACAACCTGCCAGCTCACCATCGTCCTGCCACAGCTGCCTAAACGCATGGACGCCTGAGAGTCTCCACCAATACTCCGAACCACATCTGTAAAAGACCAGTGGTACCAAACAACACCTACACGTTGGCTGCTTATCCGCCACCACACCCAAACGGCACTTGCCTTGCACAACCCACTTGCTGATAATCGCCAACGCAGACCGGCATTAGCAAATGCACACCATCAGCGCAAAGCCTGCATTACGTAAAACAGCGAAACATCAATGAACTACAGCCACTCGAAGCTGCTAAGGCTCTCCTGACAAGCATGCCACGCAGTCCTCCAATTGTCGCCTTCAGATTCTGCCACTGAAACAGCTCATAACGGAGCATCCAAGTGAAACACACGTTGAATGCAGTAAGCAGCTTACTCCTCCCCCTGCGGCTGAACATAACAACAGTGCTAGCCATCCCACTGCAACACACAAGCTACGGACTAGCCTAAGGCTACATGCATTAGCTACAGCAAAATGCACATTCTACACCCCACACCTTTGCATGCAAAAAGCGCACTGCCTGAGTCATGCAGCGTGCAAATGTTCACCAGCCTCCATGTCGATTCCGCATCAAAGCGACAGCAAGTGCTAGGCGATGTGCTCGTGCTAGAACCACTGTAGTCTCATCGCCAAGCTCGGCCAAAACGTTCCATACGCTGGAAACAGTTGACCACTTATCCATTCACATGCCATGGAACAAGCCTCAACATCTTATCATGGACCAATTCGGCATAGCCCCATTCTCACATGAGGGTTTCTGTTGCTGCTATTGTTATTGTTGCTTTGAGCACATGCAATACGACACAACGAAACCAACGAAGATTAAAGCCCAGGAACTGTACTGCCACTGGCATCCACACAACCTGCCAACTCAGCATCGTCCTGCCACAGTCGCCTAAACGCACGGACGCCCGCGAGTCTCCACAACACTCCGAATCACATATCTAAAGGACCAGTGGTATCAAACAAGATCTAACGAGACATTGGCTGCCTAGCCGCCCTCACAACCATTCTGCACTTGCCTTGCACAACCCACTAGCTGGACATCGGCAATGCAGACCGGCATTAGAAAATGCGCACCATCAGCGCAAAGGCTGCATTACGTACAGCACCGAAACATCGAAGAACTACAGCCATTCAATGGTGCATAGGCTCTCCTGAACAAGCATGCCGCTCGGTCCTCCAATTGTCGCCTTCAGATTCTCTCACTGCAATGAACTATATGTGAGCACCCAAGTAAAACACACTTTGAGTGCAGTGAGCAGCTTACTCCCCTCCAAGCGCCTGCACATAGCAACAGTGCTAGCCATCCCACTGAAACACACAAGCTAACTGCTGGTCTGAGCCTACATGCATTAGCTACAGCGAAAACCACATTCTACACCCCACACCTTTGCATGCAACGAACGCACTGCCTGAGTCATGCAGCGTGCAAATGTTCACCAGCCTCCATATCAATTCCGCATGAGAGCGACAGCAAGTGCTAGCCTATGGGCTAGTCCTAGAACAACTCTAGTCTTATGGCCAAGATCGGACAAAACATTCCACACGTTGAAAACAACTGACCACTTATCCATTCACATGCCATGGAACAAGCCTACACATAGTAAGAAGCACTAATTTGCCTTTACCCCATTCTCACATAAGCGGTTCTGTTGCTGCTATTCATATGGTTGCTTTCAGCACATGCAATATGATACAACGACAGAACCGCAGATTAATGCACACGAACTGTACTGCCACTGGATTCCAGACGAACTGCCAACTCAGCATATCCCTTCCACAGTCGCCTAAACGCACGGACGCCTGCGAGTCTCCACAACACTCCGAACCACATATCTAAAGGACCAGTGGTACCAAACAACACCTAGGACACATTGGTTGCTTATCCGCCCCCCCACACAAAACTCACTTGCCTTGCACAACCCACTAGCTGCACATTGACAACGCAGACCGGCATTAGCAAATGCGCACCATCAGAGCAAAGCCTGCATTACGTACAACACCCAAACATCAAACAACTACAGGCACTCGAAGGTGCTTAGGCTCTCCTGAACATGCATGCCACTCGGTCCTCCAATTGTCGCTTTCAGATTCGGCAGCTGCAATAGCTAGTATATGACACACACGTTGAGTGTTTGTGCGCAGCCTGCTCCTCTCCAAGCGGCCACACATAACAACAGTGCTAGCCATCCCGCTGCAACACACAAGCTAACTGCTGGCCTGAGCCTACATGCATTAGCTACAGCAAAAAGCACATACTACAACCCACACCTTTGCATGCAAAGAGCCCACTGCCTGAGTCATGCAGCATGCAAATGTTCACCAGCCTCCATATCAATTCCGCAACAAAGCGACGGCAAGTGCTAGCCTATGTGCTCGAGCTAGAACCACTCTCGTCTTATGGCCAAGCTCCCCTAAGGATTCCATAATCTAAAAACAACTAACAATTTGATTATCCGCATGCAGTGGAACAAGCCTACACATGTTATACAGCACCGATTCGCCTTTACCCCATACTCGAAGTAGTGGCTCTATTGCAGCAGTTGATATTGTTGCTTTGAGCACATGCAATACGACACGACGACACCCACACAGATTAAAGCACAGGAACCGTACTGGCACTGGCGTCCACACAACCTGCCAACTCAGAAACGTCCTGCCACAGTCGCCTAAACGCAAAGACGCCTGCGAGTCTCCACAACACTCCCAACCAGATGACCAAGGGACTAGTGGTACCAAACAACACCTACTACACATTGGCTGCTTAGCCGCCCCCACACCCAAACCGCACTTGCCTTGCAAAACCCACTTTCTGCACATCGCCAACGCAGACCGCATTAGCAAATGCGCTCCATCAGCGCAAAGCCTGCATTACGTACAGCACCGAAGCATCAAAGAACTACAGGCATTCGAAGGTGCATAGGCGCTCCTGAACAAGGATGCCACGCGGTCCTCCAATTGTCGCTTTCAGATTCGGCAACTGCAATAGCTCATAACGGAGCATCCAAGCGAAACACACTTTGAATGCACTTGTGCAGCCTGCTCCGCCCCCTGCGGCTGAACATAACAACAGTGCTAGCCATCCCACTGCAACACACAAGCTAGCTGCTGGCCTGAGCCTACATGCATTAGCTACAGCGAAATGCATATGCTACACCCCACACCTTTGCATGCAAGGAGCGCACTTGCTGAGTCATGCAGCATGCAAATGTTCACCAGCTTCCATATCAATTCCGCATGAGAGCGACAGCAAGTGCTAGGCTATGTGCTCGTGCTAGAACCACTCTAGTCTTATGGACAATCTCGCATTGATTCTCTATAAGCTGAAAACAATTGACCACTTCCCCATCCACGTGCCATGGAACATGCCTTCGCATGTTGTGAATTACCAACTCCGCATAGCTCCATACTCACATAAGCGATTCTATTGCTGCTTTTGATGTAGTAGCTTTGAGCACATGCAATACGACACGACGACACCAACGAAGATTTTAGCACAGCAACCGTACTGCCACTGACGTTCAGACGACCTGCCAACTCAGCATCGTCCTGCACAGTCGCCTAAACGCATGGATGCCTGCGAGTCTCCAACAACACTCCGAACCACATGTCTAAAAAACCAGTGGTACCAACCGACCCCTACGACACATTGGCTGCTTAGATGTCCCTACACCCAAACCGCACTTGCCTTGCAAAACCCACTTCCTGGACATCGCCAACGCAGACCGGCATTAGCAAATGAGCACCATCAGCGCAAAGGCTGCATTACGTACAACAGCAAAACATCAAGCAACTATAGCCATTCGAAGGTGCTTAGGCTATCTTGAACAAGGATGCCGCTCGGTCCTCCAATTGTCGCTTTCAGATTCGGCAACTGCAATATGGTGTACGAGCACTGAAGCGAAACACACTTTGAATGCAGTGGGCAGCCTACTCCTCCCCCTGCGGCTGAATATAACAACAGTGCTAGCCATCCCACTACAACACACAAGCTAACTACTGGCCTAAGCCTACATGCATTAGCTACAGCAAAAAGCACATTCTACACCACACACCTTTGCATGCAAAGAGCGCACTGCCTGAGTCATGCAGCATGCAAATGTTGACGAGCTTCCATATCAATTCCGCATCAAAGCGAAGCCAAGTGCTAGGCTATGTGCTCGTGCTAGAACCACTCTAGTCTTATGGACTAGCTCGCATAGACATTCCATACGTGGCTGCAACTGACCGCATCTCTATCCACATGCCATGGAACAAGCCTACACATGTTATACAGCACCGATTCGGCATAGCCCCATACTCACCTAAGCGGTTCTATTGCTGCCATTGATATTGTCGCTTTCAGCACATGCAATACGACACAATGACACCAATGCAGATTTTAGCACAGCAACCGTGCTGGCACTGGCCTCCACACAACCTGCCAACTCAGAAACGTCCTGCCACAGTCGCCTAAACGCAAAGACGCCTGCGAGTCTCCACAACACTCCCAACCAGATGACCAAGGGACTAGTGGTACCAAACAACACCTACTACACATTGGCTGCTTAGCCGCCCCCACACCCAAACCGCACTTGCCTTGCACAACCCACTTTCTGCACATCGCCAACGCAGACCAGCATTAGCAAATGCGCACCATCAGCGCAAAGCCTGCATTACGTACAGCACCGAAACATCAAAGAACTACAGCCACTCGAACGTGCTTAGGCTCTACTGAACAAGGATACCGCTCGGTCCTCCAATTGTCGCCTTCAGCTTCTGTTCAGGGCGGAGCATGCAAATGAGACGCAGGTTGAGTGCAGTGCACAGCCTGCTCCGCCCCTGCGCGTGCACATATCAACAGTGCTAGCCATCCGACTTCAACATACAAGCTAGGTGCTGGCCTAAGCCTACATGCATTAGCTACAGCAAAAAGCACATGTTACTTCCCACACCTTTCCATGCAAACAGCGCACTGCCTGAGTCACGTAGCTTGCGAATGTTTGCCAGCATCCATATCAGTTCCGCATCAAAGCGACGCCAAGTGCTAGCCTATGTGCTCGTGCTAGAACCACTCTAGTCTTATGTACTAGCTCGCATAGGCATTGTATACGCTAGAAACAACTGATTACTTCTCCATCCACATGCCATTGAACAAGCCTCAACATCCTATAAAGCACCAATTCGCCATTACCCCATACTCACATACGCGGTTCTGTTGCTGCTATTGATATTGTTGCTTTCAACACACGCAATACCACACGACGATACCCACACAGACAAAGGCACAGAAATTGTACTGCCACTAGCGTCCACACAACCTGCCAACTCAGCATCGTCCTGCCACAGTCGCCTAAACGCATGGACGCCTGCGAGTCTCCAGTCACTCTCCAAATCACATGTCTACAAAACCTGTGGTACCAAACAACGCCTACGATGCATTGGGAGCTTATCCGTCACCACATCCAAAGCGCACTTGCCCTGCACAACCCACTAGCTGGACAGCGCCAACGCAGACCGGCATTAGCAAATGCGCACCATCAGCGCAAAGCCTGCATTACGTACAACACCGAAACATCAAAGAACTACAGCCACTCGAAGGTGCTTAGGCTCTCCTGAACATGCGTGCCGCTCGGTCCTCCAATTGTCGTTCTCGACCTTCTGCTCATAGGGAGCATCCACGTAAAACGCACGTTGAGTGCCGTGGGGAGCCTGCTACTCCCCCTTAGCCTGCACATAACAACAGTGCTAGCCATCCCACTGCAACGGACAAACTAACTACTGGCCTGAGCCTACATGCATTAGCTACAGCAAAAAGCACATGTTACTCCCCACATCTTTGCATGCAGAGAGCGCACTTCCTGAGTCATGCAGCGTGCAAATGTTCATCAGCCTCCATATCAATTCCGCATGAGAGCGACAGCAAGTGCTAGCCGATGTGCTCGTGCTAGAACCACTCTAGTCTTATGGCCAAGCACGCATAGGCCTGCTACACGCTGAAACCAACTGACCACTTCTCCGTCCACATGGCTTGAGCGAAGCCTGCACACCTTGTAGAGCACCAATTCGGCATAGCCCCATATTCACATACCCGGTATACTGCTACTATTTATATTGTTGCTGTCAGCACATGCAATACGACACGACGACACCAACGCATATTAAACCACAGGAACCGTCCTGCCGCTGGCGTCCACACAACCTGTCAACTTACCATCCTCCTGCCACAGTTGCCTAAACGCACGGACGCCTGCGGGTCTCCACAACACTGCAAACCACATGTCCAGAGAACCAATACGACCAAGCATGACCTGCAACACATTGGCTGCATATCCGTCCCCACACCCAAACCGCTCCTGGCTTGCACAACCCACTTCCTGATAATCGCCAACGCAGACCGGCATTAGCAAATGCACTCCATCAGCGCAAAGCCTGCATTACGTACAACAGCCAAACATCAAAGAACTATAGCCATTCGAGGGTGCTTAGGCTCTCCTGAACATGCATGCCACCCGCTCCTCCAATTGTCGCTTTCACATTCGGCCACTGCATTACATAATATATGAGCACCCAAGTGAAACACACTTTGAGAACAGTGCGCAGCCTACTCCCCTCCAAGCGGCTACACATAACAACAGTGCTAGCCATCCTACTGCAACGCAGAAGCTAGGTGCTGGCCTGACCCTACATGCATTAGCTACAGCAAAATGCACATTCTACACCCCACACGTTTGCATGCAAAGAACGCACTTCCTGAGTCATGCAGCGTGCAAATGTTTACTAGCCTCCGTATCAATTCCGCATCAAAGCGACAGTAAGTGCTAGGCTATGTGCTCGTGCTAGAACCACTCTAGTCTAATGGCCAAGCTCGCATAAGCACTCCATAAGCTGGAACCAACTGGCCACCTCTCCATCAACATGCCATGGAACAAGCCTCAACATGTTGTAAAGCACCAATAGGCCATGCCACTGTACTCACATAAGCGATTCTATTGCTGCTAGTGCCATTGTTGCTTTGAGTACATGCAATACGACACGACGACACCAACGCCGATTCAAGCACAGAAACCGTACTGCCACTCACGTCCGCAGAACCGGCGAACTTAGCATCGTCCTGCCACAGTCGCCTAAACGCACGGACGCCTGCGAGTCTCCACCAACACTCCAAAACACATGTGAAGGAGATCAGTGGTACCAAACGAAACCTACGACACATTCGACGCTTATCCGCCCCCACACCCAAACCGCACTTGCCTTGCACAACCCACCGCCTGCACAACGCCAACGCAGACGGGTAATACCAAATGCAGACCATCAGCGCAAAGGACCCATTAGGTACAACAGCAAAACATCAAACAACTACAGCCACTCGAAGGAGCTCAGGCTATCCTGAACAAGGATGCCACTCGCTCCTCCAATTGTCGCTTTCACATTCGGCCACTGCAATATGAGCATCCAAGTGAAACACACTTCACGTGCAGTGTGCAGCCTGCTCCTCCTCCTGCCCCTGCGCACAACAACAGTGCTAGCCATCCCACTAAAACACACAAGCTAGCCGCTTGCCTGAGCCTACATGCATTAGCTACAGCAAAAAGCACATTCTACACCCCACACCTTTGCATGCAAACAACGCACTGCCTGAGTCATGCAGCGTGCGAATGTTCACCAGCCTCCATATCAATTCCGGATCAAAGAGACAGCAAGTGCTAGCGTATGTGCTCGTCCTAGAACCATTCTAGTCTTATGCCCAAGCTCGCACAAAACATTCCATGCGCTAGAAACAACTGACCACTTCATTATCCACATACCATTGAACAAGCCTCCATCACTGGTGAACTACCGATTCGGATTGGCCTCATTCTCACTTAGCGGTTCTATTGCTGCTATTGATATTGTTGCTTTGAGCACATGCAATACGACACTACACCAACGCAGATTAAAGCACAGGAACCGTACTGCCAGTAACGCTCAGACGACCTGCCAACTCAGCAACGTCCTGCCACAGTCGCCTAAACGCACGGACGCCTACGAGGCTCCACAACACTCCGCACCAGATGTCTATCAGACCAGTGGTACCACCCGACCCCTACGACACATTGGCTGCTTAGTCGTCTCTACAACCATTCTGCACCTGCCTTGCACAACCCACTAGCTGGACACCGCCAACGCACACCGGCATTAGCAAATGCGCTCCATCAGCGCAAAGGGCCCATTACGTACAACAGCGAATCATCAAACAACTACAGGCACTCGAAGGTGCTTAGGCCCTCCTGTACATGCATGCCACCCGCTCCTCCAATTGTCGCTTTCACATTCGGCCACTGCCATAAACAATATGTGAGCACCCAAGTGAAACACACATCGAGTGCAGTGGGCAGGCTGCTTCTCACCCTGCGACTACACATAACAACAGTGCTAGCCATCCCACTGAAACACACACGCTAACTACTGGCCTAAGCCTACATGCATTAGCTACAGCAAAAAGCACGTCCTACACGCCACACCTTTGCATGCAAAGAACGCACTGCCTGAGTCATGCAGCGTGCAAATGTTCACCAGCCTCCACATCAATTCTGGATCAAAGCGACGCCAAGTGCTAGCCTATGTGCTAGTGCTAGAACCACTCTAGTCTTATGGACTAGCTCGCATAGCCACTCCATAAGGTGGAAACAACTGACGACTTCTCCATCCACATGACATGGAACAAGCCTCGACATCCTATAGAACACCAATTTGCCTTTACACCATACTCACATAAGCGGTTCTATTGCTGCTATTGATATTATTGCTTTGAGCACATGCAATACGACACGACGAGAGCAACGAAGATTAAAGCACAGGAACCGTACTGCCACTCGCTTCCAGACGAACTGCCAACTGAGCAACGTCCTGCCACAGTCCACTAAACGCACGGACGCCTGCGAGTCTCCACAACACTCCGAACCACATGTGTAAAGAACCCATAGTACTAAACGACACCTACGACACATTGGCTGCTTAGCCGCCCCCACACCCAAACCGCACTTGCCTTGCTCAACCCACTTTCTGCACATCGCCAACGCAGACCAGCATTAGCAAATGCGCTCCATCAGCGCAAAGCCTGCATTAAGTACAACAGCAAAACATCAAAGAACTACAGGCACTCGAAGGTGCTTAGGCCCTCCTGAACAAGGATGCCGCTCGGTCCTCCAATTGTTGCTCTCAGATTCGGCGACTGCAATAGACAATATGTGAGCATCCACCTGAAACACACTTCAAGTGCAGTGAGCAGCCTGCTCCTCACCCTGCGGCTAAACATAACAACAGTGCTAGCCATCCCACTGAAACACGCAAGCTAACTGCTGGCCTGAGCCTACATGCATTAACTAGAGCAAACCCACATCCTACACCCCACACGTTTGCATGCAAGGAGCGCACTGCCTGATTCATGCAGCGTGCAAATGTTCACCAGCCTCCATATCAATTCCGCATCAAAGCGACGCCAAGTGCTAGCCTATGTGCTAGTGCTAGAACCACTCTAGTCTTATGGACTAGCTCGCATAGACATTCCATACGCTGGAAAAAGCAGACCACTTCTCCATCCATATGCCATGGAACAAGCCTCGACATTCTATAATGCACCGAATCAGCATAGCCCCATACTCGCATTAGCGGTTCTATTGCTGCTATTGATATTGTTGCTTTGAGCACATGCAATACGACACGACGACAGCGCAGATTAAAGCAAAGGAACCGTACTGCCACTGGCGTGCAGAGCACCTGCCAACTCAGCATCATCCTGCCACAGTCCCCTAAACGCATGGACGCCTGCGTGTCTTGAACAACACACCAAACCACATGTCCACAGAACCAGTTGTACCAAACGACACCTACAGCACATTGGCTGCTTAGCCGCTCCCACACCCAAACCGCACTTGCCTTGCTCAACCCACTTTCTGCACATCGCCAGCGCAGACCAGCATCAGCAAATGCGCTCCATCAGCGCAAAGCCTGCATTACGTACAACAGCAAAACATCAAAGAACTACAGGCACTCGAAGGTGCTTAGGCTCTCCTGAACAAGGATGCCGCTCGGTCCTCCAATTGGCGCTTTCAGATTTGCACACAGCAATAGACAATATGTGAGCATCCACGTGAAACACACTTTGAATGCCGCGGGCAGCGTGCTCCTCACCCTCCGGCTGCACATAACAACAGTGCTAGCCATCCCACTGAAACACACAAGCTAACTACTGGCTTAAACCTACATGCATTAGCTACAGGAAAAAGCACATCCTACACGCCACACCTTTGCATGCAAAGAACGCACTGCCTGAGTCATGCAGCATGCAAATGTTCACCAGACTCCATATCAATAACGAATCAAAGCGAAGCCAAGTGCTAGTCTATGTGCTCGTGCAAGAACCACTCTAGTCTTATGACGAAGCTCCCATAGACATTCCATACGCTGGAAAAGCAGACCACTTCTCCATCCACATGCCGTGGACTAAGCCTGGACATTCTATAATGCACCGAATCAGCATAGCCCCATACTCGCAATAGCGATTCTGTTGCTGTTATTGATATTATTGCTTTGAGCACATGCAATACGACACAACACCAAAGCAGATTAAAGCACAGAAACCGTACCGCCACTCGTTTCTAGAGGACCTACCGACTCAGCATCCACCTGCCACAGTTCCCTAAAGACTCGGACGCCTGCAAGCCTCTACCCACACTCCGCACTACATGTGTAAATAAAGAGTGGTACCAGAAGACACCTGCAACCCATTGGCTGCTTAGCCGCTCCCACACCTAAACCGCACTCGCCTTGCACAACCCACTTTCTGCACATCGCCAACGCAGACCGGCATTAGCAAATGCGCTCCATCAGCGCAAAGGCTGCATTAACTACAACAGCAAAACATCACAGGATGACAACCACTCGAAGGTGCATATGCTCTGCTGAACATGCATGCCGCTCGGTCCTCCAATTGGCGCTTTCAGATTCGCCCGCTGCAATAGATACTATATGAGCGTCCACGTGAAACACACTGTGAGTGCAGTGCATAGCCTGCTCCTCCCTTTGCGCCTACACATAACAACAGTGCTAGCCATCCCACTGCAACACACAAGCTAACTGCAGGCCTGAGCCTACATGCATTAGCTACAGCAAAATGCACATTCTGCACCCCACACGTTTGCATGCAAAGAACGCACTGCCTGAGTCATGCAGCGTGCAAATGTTCACCAGCCTCCATATCAATTCCGCATCAGAGCGGCGCCAAGTGCTGGCCTATGTGCTCGTGCTAGAACCACTCTAGTCTAATGGCCTAACTCGCATAGCCACTCCATAAGGTAGAAGCAACGCCCCACTTCTCCATCAACATGCCATGGAACACGCCTCGACAACCTATAATGCACCGATTCCGCAAAGCCCCATACTCACATTAGCGGTTCTATTGCTGTTATTGATATTGTTGCTTTGAGCACATGCAATGCGACACGACGACACCAACGCAGATTAAAGCACAGGAACCGTACTGCCACGGGCTTCCAGACGAACTGCTAACTTAGCATCCTCCTGCTACAGTCCCCTAAACGCACGGACGCCTACGAGGCTCAACCTTCACTCCGCACCACATGTCTATCAGACTAGTGGTACCAAAAGACACCTACGACACATTGGCTGCTTAGCCGCTCCCACACCTAAACCGCAACTGCCTTGCACAGCCCACTAGCTGAGAATCGCCAGCGCAGACCGGCATTAGCAAATGCGCTCCATCAGCGCAAAGGCTGCATTAACTACAACAGCAAAACATCAAAGAAGTACAGTCACTCGAAGGTGCTTAGGCTCTCCTCAACAAGGATGCCGCTCGGTCCTCCAATTGTCGCTTTCAGATTCGCCCACTACGATAGGCAATATGTGAGCATCCAGGGAAACACACTTCGAGTGCAGTGCACAGCCTGCTCCTCCCCCTGTTACTACACATAACAACAGTGCTAGCCATCCCACTGCAACACACAAGCTAACTGCAGGCCTAAGCCTACATACATTAGCTACAGCAAAAAGCACGTCCTACACCCCACACCTTTGCATGCAAACAACGCACTTGCTGAGTCATGCAGCGTGCAAATGTTCACCAGCCTCCACATCAATAACGCATCAAAGCGACGCCGAGCGCTAGCCTATGTACTCGTGCTAGAACCACTCTAGTCTAATGGTCAAGCTTGCATAAGCATTCAACAAGCTGGAAACAACTGACCACTGTTTCATCCACATGTCTTGAGCCAAGCCTACACACCTTCTAGAGCATTAATTGGGCATAGCTCCATACTCACATTAGCGGTTCTATTGTTGCTACTGATATTGCTGCTTTGAGCACATGCAATACGACACGACACCAACGCAGATTAAAGCACAGGAACCGTACTGCCATTGGCGTCCACACAACCTGCAAACTCAGCATCGTCCTGCCACAGACCACTAAACGCACGGACGCCTGCGAGCCTCCACAACACTCCGAACAACATGTGTAAAAAAGCAGTGGTACCAAGCACCACCTGCAACACATTGGACGCTTATCCGCCTTCACACCCAAACCACACTTGCCTTCCATAGCCCACTTTCTGCACATCGTCAACCGAGACCGGCATGAGCAAATGCGCATCATCAGCGCAAACGCCGCGTTACGTACGGCACCGAAACATCAAAGAAGCACAGGCATTCGAAGGTGCTTCGGCTCTCCTCAACATGCATGCCACTGAGTCCTCCAATTGTCGCTTTCAGATTCGCTGACTGCAATAAACAATATATAAGCATCCAAGTGAAACACACTTTGAGTGCAATGGGCAGCCTACTCCTCCCCCTGTTACTACACATATCAACAGTGCTAGCCATCCCACTGCAACACACGAGCAAACTGCTGGCCTAAGCCTACATGCATTAGCTACAGGAAAAACCACATCCTACACGCCACACCTTTGCATGCAAAGAGTGCACTGCCTGGGTCATTCAGCCTTGCAAATGTTCACTAACGCCCAAATCGATTCCGCAACAAAGCGACGCCGAGTGCTAGCCTATGTGCTGGTTCTAGAACCACTCTAGTCTTATGGACAAGCTCGCGTAAGCATTCCATGAGCTAGAAACAACTGGCCACTTCTCCATCCACATGCTTTGAGGCAAGCCTACACATGCTACAGAACAAGGAGTCGGCATAGCCCTACACTCACATAAGCGGTGCTATTGCTGCTATTGATATTGTTGCTTTGAGCACATGCAGTACCACACGACATCAAGGCAGATTAAAGCACAGCAACCGTACTGCCACTGCCGTCCAGGACCTGCCAACTCAGCATCCTCCTGCCACAGTGCCCTAAACGCACGGACGCATGCAAGCCTACACTAACACTCCGCACAACATGTCTATCAGACCTGTGGTACCAAACGACACCTACGACACATTGGCTGCTTATCCGCCCCCACAACCATTCTGCACTTGCCTTGCACAACCCACTTCCTGTACATCGCCAACGCAGACCGGCATTAGCAAATGCGCTCCATCAGCGCAAAGGGCCCATTACGTACAACAGCGAAACATCAAAGAACGACAGCCACTCGACGGTGCTTAGGGGCTCCTGCACACGGATGGCCCTCGGTCCTCCAAGTGTCGCTTTCAGATTCGCCCACTGCGATAAACAATATATAAGCGTCCAAGTGAAACACACTTCGAGTGCAGCGCGCAGCCTGCTCCTCACCCTGCGACTACACGTATCAACAGTGCTAGCCATCCCACTGCAACACACAAGCTAACTGCTGGCCTAAGCCTACATGCATTAGCTACAGGAAAAACCACATCCTACACGCCACACCTTTGCATGCAAAGAGCGCACTGCCTGAGTCATGCAGTGTGCAAATGTTCACCAGCCTCCATATCAATTCTGGATCAAAGTGACGCCAAGTGCTAGTCTATGTACTCGTGCTAGAACCACTCTAGTCTTATGGACAAGCACGCATAAGCATTCCATACACTAGAAACAACTGACCACTTCTCCATCGACATGGCTTGAGGTAAGCCTACACACCTTCTAGAGCACCAATTCGGCATAGCCCCATACTCACCTAAGCGTTTCTATTGCTGCTATTGATATTGTTGCTCTGAGCACATGCAATACGACACGACGACAGAGCATATTTAAGCACAGGAACCGTACTGCCACTCGCCTCCAGAGCACCTGCCAACTCAGCATCGTCCTGCTACAGTCCCCTAAACACTCGGAAGCTTGAGAGTCTTCAACAACACTCCGCACCACATGTCTAGGAGATCAGTGGTACCAAACGACACCTACAACACATTGGCTGCTAACCTACCCGCACACCCATACCGCACTTGCCTTGCACAACCCACTAGCTGAGAATCGCCAACGCAGACCGGCATGATCCAATGCGCACCATCAGCGCAAAGGCTGCATTACGTACAACACCAAAACATCAAAGAACGACACTCACTCGAAGGTGCTTAGGCTCTCATGAACATGCATGTCGCTCGGTCCTCCAATTGTCGCTTTCAGATTCGCCCACTGCAATACATCATATCTAAGCACCCAAGTGAAACACACCTCACGTGCAGTGGGGAGCGTGCTCCTCCCCCTACGACTACACATATCAACAGTGCTAGCCATCCCACTACAGCACAGAAGCTAACTACTGGCCTAAGCCTACATGCATTAGCTACAGGAAAAACCACATCCTACACCACCAACACCTTTGCATGCAAAGAGCGCACTTGCTGAGTCATGCAGCGTGCAAATGTTCACCAGCCTCAATATCAATTCCGCATCAGAGCGACGCCAAGTGCTAGCCTATGTGCTCGTGCTAGAACCACTCTAGTCATACGGGCAAACACACCTAAGCATTCCATACGCTTAAAACGACTGACCATTTCTCCATCCACGTGCCATGGAACACGCCTCCACATCATAAGAAGCACAAATTCGGCATAGCCCCATACTCACATGAGCGGTTCTATTGCTGTTATTGATAAACTTGCTTTGAGCACATGCAATACGACATGACGACACCAACGCAGGTTAGAGCACCGGAACCGTACTGCCACTCGCTTCCAGACGAACTGGCAACTCAGTATCATCCTGCCACAGTCCCCTAAACGCACGGACGCCTGCGAGTCTCCAACAACACTCCGAACCACATGTCTAAAGGACCAGTGGTACCAAACGATACGTACGACACATTGGCTGCTTAGCCGCCCCCACACCTAAACCGCACTCGCCTTGCACAACCCACCTTCTGCACATCACCAACGCAGACCGGCATTAGCGAATGCGCTCCATCAGCGCAAAGGCTGCATTAACTACAACAGCGAAACATCAAAGAAGTACAGCCACTCGAAGGTGCTTAGGCTCTCCTCAACAAGGATGCCGCTCGGTCCTCCAATTGTCGCTTTCAGCTTTGCCCACTACAATAGGCAATATGTGAGCATCCAGGGAAACACACTTCGAGTGCAGTGCACAGCCTGCTCCTCCCCCTGCGACTACACATAACAACAGTGCTAGCCATCACACTACAGCACAGAAGCTAACGGCAGGCCTAACCCTACATGCATTAGCTACAGGGGAAACCACATCCTACACCCCACACCTTTGCATGCAAGGAGCGCACTTTCTGAGTCATGCAGTGTGCAAATGTTCGCCAGTCCCCAAATTGATTCCGCATCAAAGCGACGCCAAGCGCTAGCCTATGTGCTGGTCCTAGAACCACTCTAGCCTTATGGCCAAGCTTGCATAGACATTCCATACACTAGAAACAACTGACGACATCTCTATTCACATGCCATGGAACAAGCCTCCGCATGTTATGAAGCACCGATTGGCATAGCCCCATACTCACATAAGCGTTTCTATCGCTGTTATTGATATTGTTGCTTTGAGCACATGCAATACCACACGACGACACCACCAAGGCAGAC
Source organism: Cyclospora cayetanensis (assembly GCF_002999335.1). Lineage (NCBI taxonomy): Eukaryota > Apicomplexa > Conoidasida > Eucoccidiorida > Eimeriidae > Cyclospora > Cyclospora cayetanensis. The sequence goes on along the minus strand of NW_020312174.1, from coordinate 7,398 downwards.
TAAACCCCAGGAACCGTACTGCCACTGGCGTCCAGTGGACCTGCCAACTCAGCAACGTCCTGCCACAGTACCCTAAACGCACGGACGCCTGAGAGCCTCCACTCACACTTCGAACCACATGTCTAGGAGATCAATGGTACCAAGCAACACCTACAACACATTGGCTGCTTGGCCGCTTCCACACCCAAATCGCACTTGCCTTGCACAACCCACTAGCTGGACATCGCCAACGCACACCGGCAATAGCAATCGCGCACCATCAGCGCAACGGCTGCATTGCGTACAACAGCGAAACATCAAAGAACGACAGCCACTCGAAGGTTCTTAGGCTCTTCTGGACATATATGGCGCTCGGACATCCAATTGTCGTTTTTATCTTCGGCCAATGCAATAGACAATACGTGAGCATCCACGCACAACACACTTCGAGTGCAGTGCGCAGCCTACTCCTCAAAGTGCAACTGCACACAACAACAGTGCTAGCCATCCCACTACAGCACAGAAGCTAACTGCTGGCCTGAGCCTACATGCATTAGCTACAGCAAAATGCACATGCTGCACCCCACACCTTTGATGCAAGGAGCGCACTTGCTGAGTCATTCGGCCTTGCAAATGTTCACCAGCCTCTATATCAATTCCTCATCAAAGCGACGCCGAGTGCTAGCCTATGTGCTCGTGCTAGAACCACTCTAGTCTAATGGCCAAGCTTGCATAGACGCTACATCCGCTAGTACCAACTGACCACTTCTCCATCCACATGTCTTGAGCCAAGCCTAAACACCTTCTAGTGCACCAATTGGGCATAGCTCCACACTCACATAAGCGGTTCTATTGCTGCTATTGATATTCTTGTTTTAAGCACGTGGAATACGACACGACGACACCAATGCAGATTAAAGCACAGGAACCGTACTGCCACTGGCGTCCAGTGGACCTGCCAACTCAGCATCGTCCTGCCACAGTACCCTTAACGCACGGACGCCTGCGAGCCTCCAGTAACACTCCGAACCACGTGTCTAAGAACAACTAGTACCAAACACCACCTACGACACATTGGCTGCTTGGCCGCCCCGACACCGAAAACGCACTTGCCTTGCACAACCCATTTTCTGCACATCGTCAACCGAGACCGGCATTAGCAAATGCGCATCATCAGCGCAAAGGCTGCATTACGTACAGCACCGAAACATCAAAGAAGTACAGCCACTCGAAGGTGCTTAGGCTCTCCTCAACATGCATGCCGCTAAGTCCTTTAATTGTCGCTTTGACATTCGCCCACTGCAATAGATAATATATGAGCGCCCAAGTGAAAAACAATTCGAGTGCAGTGGGCAGCGTGCTCCTCCCCCTGCGACTACACATATCAACAGTGCTAGCCATCCCACTACAGCACAGAAGCTAGCCGCTGGCCTGAGCCTACATGCATTAGCTACAGGAAAAACCACATCCTACACCCCACAACTTTGCATGCAAAGAGCGCACTTGCTGAGTCATGCAGCGTGCAAATGTTCACCAGCCTGCATATCAATTCCGCATAAGAGCGACGCCAAGTGCTAGCCTATGTGCTCGTGCTAGAACCACTCTAGTCTTATGGTCACGCTCGCGCAAAACATTGCATATACTGCCAACACCTGACCACTGTTCCATCCACATGGCTTGAGCCAAGCCTACACACCTTCTAGTGCACCAATTGGGCATAGCCCGATACTCACATTAGCGGTTCTATTGCTGCTATTGATAAACTTGCTTTGAGCACATGCACTACGACACGACATCAAGGCAGATTTAGGCACAGGAATCGTACTGCCACTGGCTTCCAGACGAACTGGCAACTCAGCATCCTCCTGCCACAGTCCCCTAAACACACGGCCACGTGCTAGTCAACACTAACGCTCCGAACCACATGTCTAAAGGACCAGAGGTAGCAAACGACACCTACGACACATTGGCTGCTTAGCCGCTCCCACACCCAAACCGCACTTGCCTTGCTCAACCCACTAGCTGAGAATCGCCAACGCAGACCGGTAATAGCAAATGCGCACCATCAGCGCAAAGGCTGCATTAACTACAACAGCGAAACATCAAAGAAGTACAGGCACTCGAAGGTGATTAGGCTCTCATGAACATAGATGCCAGTCGGTCCTCCAATTGTCGCTTTCAGATTTGCCCACTACAATAGGCAATATGTGAGCATCCAAGTGAAATACACTTCGAGTGCAGTGCACAGCCTGCTCCTCCCCGTGCGACTACACATATCAACAGTGCTAGCCATCCCCCTAGAGCACAGAAGCTGACTGCCGGCGTAAGCCTACATGCATTAGCTACAGCAAAATGCACATCCTACACCCCACACATTTGCATGCAAGAAGCTCACTTGCTGAGTCATTCGGCCTTGCAAATGTTCACCAGCCTCCATGTCAATTTCGCATCAGAGCGAGGCCAAGTGCTAGGCTATGTGCTCGTGCTAGAACCACTCTAGTCTTATGGCCTAACTTGCATAGCCACTCCCTAAGGTGGAAGCCACGCACCACTTCTCCATCCACATGCCATGGAACACGCCTCGATATTCTATAGTGCACCGATTCCGCAAAGCTCCATACTCACCTAAGCGGTTCTATTGCTGTTATTGATATTGCTGCTTTGAGCACATGCAATACCACACGACGACACCAACGCAGATTTAAGCACAGAAACCGTACTGCCACTCGCTTCTAGAGGACCTGCCGACTCAGCAACGTCCTGCCGCAGTCCACAAAATGAACGGACGCCTGCAAACCTCCACCCACATTCCACACTACATGTGTAAATGAATAGTGGTACCAAACAGCACCTGCAACACATTGGCTGCTTAGCCGCTCCCACATCCAAACCGCACTCGCCTTGCACAACCCACTTCCTGGACATCGCCAACCGAGACCGGCATCAGCGAACGCGTTCAGTGCAAAGGCTGCATTACGTACAACACCGAAACATCAAAGAAGTACAGCCACTCGAAGGTGCATAGACGCTCCTGAACATGCATGCCGCTCTGTCCTCCAATTGTCGCTTTCAGATTCGCCCACTGCAATAGATACCATATGAGCATGCACGGGAAACACACTTCACGTGCAGTGGGCAGCGTGCTCCTCCCCCTGCGACTACACATATCAACAGTGCTAGTCATCCCACTGCAACACACAAGCTAACTGCAGGCCTAAGGCTACATGCATTAGCTACAGCAAAATGCACATTCTGCACCCCACACCTTTGCATGCAAGGAGCGCACTTGCTGAGTCATGCAGCGTGCTAGTGCTCACCAGCCTCCATATCAATTCCGCATCAAAGCGACGCCGAGTGCTAGCCTATGTGCTCGTCCTAGAACCACTCTAGTCTTATGGCCAAGCTCGCATAGACATTCCATGCTCTGAAGTCAACTGACGACTTCTCCATTCACATGCCATGGAACATGCCTCCAATCGAATAGAACACCAACTCGGCATAGCCCCATACTCACATAAGCGGTTCTATTGCTGTTATTGATAAACTTGCTTTGAGCACACGCAATACGACACGACGACACCAACGCAGGTTAAAGCACAGGAACCGTACTGCCACGGGCTTCCAGACGAACTGCTAACTTAGCATCCTCCTGCCACAGTCCACTAAACGCACGGACGCCTACGAGGCTCCACTAACTCCGCACCACACGTCTATCAGACTAGTGGTAGCAAACGATCCCTATGACACATTGGCTGCTTAGCCGCTCCCACACTCAAACCGCACTTGCCTTGCACAACCCACTAGCTGAGAATCGCCAGCGCAGACCGGCATTAGCAAATGCGCTCCATCAGCGCAAAGGCTGCATTAACTACAACAGCGAAACATCAAAGAACGACAGCCACTCGAAGGTGCTTAGGCTCTCCTGAACAAGGATGCCGCTCTGTCCTCCAATTGTCGCTTTCAGATTTGCCCACTACAATAGGCAATATGTGAGCATCCAGGGAAACACACTTCGAGTGCAGTGCACAGCCTGCTCCTCCCCGTGCGACTACACATATCAACAGTGCTATTCATCCCACTGCAACACACAAGCTAACTGCTGGCCTGAGCCTACATGCATTAGCTACAGGAAAAACCACATGCTACACCCCACACCTTTGCATGCAAGAAGCGCACTTGCTGAGTCATTCGGCCTTGCAAATGTTCACCAGCCTCCATATCGATTCCGCATCAAAGCGACGCCGAGCGCTAGCCTATGTACTCGTGCTAGAACCGCTCTAGTCTAATGGGCAAGCTCGCATAAGCATTCCATAAGCTAGAAACAACTGACCACTGTTCCATCCACATGCCTTGAGCCAAGGCTATACACCTTCTAGTGCACCGATTCGGCATAGCTCCATACTCACATAAGCGGTTCTATTGCTGCTATTGATATTGTTGCTTTGGGCACATGCAATACGACACGACGACACCAACGCAGATTAAAGCACAGAAAGCTTACAGCCACTGGCGTCCAGAGCACCTGCCAACTCAGAATCGTCCTGCCACAGTCCACTAAACACACGGACGCCTGCAAGTCTCCAGTAACACTCCGCACCACATATCTAAAGGACCAGTGATACCAAACGACACCTGCAACACATTGGACGCTTATCCGCCTTCACACCCAAACCACACTTGCCTTGTACAACCCATTTTCTGCACATCGTCAACCGAGACCGGCATGAGCAAATGCGCATCATCAGCGCAAAGGCTGCATTACGTACAGCACCGAAACATCAAAGAACTACAGCCACTCGAAGGTGCTTAGGCTCTCCTCAACATGCGTGCCACTGAGTCCTCCGATTGTCGCTTCCACATTCGCTGACTGCAATAAACAATATGCAAGCATCCAAGTGAAACACACTTCGAGTGCAGCGGGCAGCCTACTCCTCCCCCTGCGGCTGCACATATCAACAGTGCTAGCTATCCCACTGCAACACACAAGCTAGCTGCTGGCCTAAGCCTACATGCATTAGCTACAGGAAAAACCACATCTTACACCCCACACCTTTGCATGCAAAGAGTGCACTGCCTGGGTCATTCAGCCTTGCAAATGTTCACTAACGCCCATATCGATTCCGCAACAAAGCGACGGCACATGTCAGCCTATGTGCTGGTCCTAGAACCACTCTAGTCTTATGGCCAAGCTCGCATAAGGATTCCATACGCTAGAAACGACTGACCACTTCTCCATCCACACGCTTTGAGGCAAGCCTACACATGCTACAGAACAAGGGGTCGGCATAGCCCCATACTCACATAAGCGGTTTTTATGCTATTGACATTGTTGCCTTGAGCACATGCAATAAAACAAAACACCAAGCGAGGCTAAACCACAGCGACCGTACTGCCACTGGCGTCCAGACGAACTGCCAACTCAGCATCCTCCTGCCACAGTCCACTAAACACACGGACGCCTGCAAGCCTCCACTCACACTTTGAACCACATGTCTAACAGACCACTAGTACCAAACGACACCTACGACACATTGGTTGCCTAGCCGCCTCCACACCCAAACTACACTTGCCTTGCACAACCCACTTTCTGCATATCGCCAACGCAGACCGGCATTAGCGAATGCGCTCCATCAGCGCAAAGGCTGCATTAACTACAACAGCGAAACATCAAAGAAGTACAGCCACTCGAAGGTGCTTAGGCTCTTATATAACATGCATGCCGTTCGCTCCTCCAATTGCCGCTTTTAGAATCGCCCACTCCAATAAACAATATATACGCGTCCAAGTGAAACACACTTCGAGTGCAGTGCACAACCTGCTCCTCCCCGTGCGACTACACATATCAACAGTGCTAGCCATCCCATTGCAACACACAAGCTAACTGCAGGCCTGAGCCTACATGCATTAGCTACAGGAAAAACCACATCCTACACCCCACACCTTTGCATGCAAGGAGCGCACTTGCTGAGTCATGCAGCATGCTAATGTTCAACAGCCTCCACATCAATTCCGCATCAGAAAGACGCCGAGTGCTAGCCTATGTGCTCGTCCTAGAACCGCTCTAGTCTTATGTCGAAGCTCGCATCAGCATTTAATAAGCTGGAAACAATCGACCACTTCTCCGTCCACATGGCTTGAGCCAAGCCTACACAGCTTCTAGAGCGCTCAATTCGGCATAGCTCCATACTCACATTAGCGGTTCTATTGCTGTTATTGATATTGTTGCTTTGAGCACATGCAACACGACACGACGACACCAACGCAGATTAAAGCACAGGAACCGTACTGCCACTGGCGTCCAGAGCACCTGCCAACTCAGCATCCTCCTGCTACAGTTGCCTGAACGCATGGACGCCTGAGAGTCTTCAACAACACTCCGCACCACATGTCTATCAGACCAGTGTTACCAAACGACACCTACAACACATTGGCTGCTTACCTACCCGCACACCCATACCGCACTTGCCTTGCACAACCCACTTCCTGTACATCGCCAACGCAGACCGGCATTAGCAAATGCGCACCATCAGCGCAAAGGCTGCATTACGTTCAACAGCGAAACATCAAAGAAGTACAGCCACTCGAAGGTGCTTAGGCTCTCATGAACATGCATGCCGCTCGGTCCTCCAATTGTCGCTTTCAGATTCGCCCACTGCAATCGATAATATATAAGCATCGCCATGAAACACACTTTGAATGCAGTGCGCAGCCTGCTCCTCCCCGTGCGGCTACACATATCAACAGTGCTAGCCATCCCACTGCAACACAGAAGCTAGGTGCTGGCCTAAGCCTACATGCATTAGCTACAGGAAAAACCACATCCTACACCACCAACACCTTTGCATGCAAAGAGCGCACTTGCTGAGTCATGCAGTGTGCAAATGTTCACCAGTCTCCATAATAATTCTGCATCAAAGCGACGTCAAGTGCTAGCCTATGTGCTCGTGCTAGAACCACTCTAGTCATACGGGCAAACACACCTAAGCATTCCATACGCTTAAAACGACTGACCATTTCTCCATCCACGTGCCATGGAACACGCCTCCACATCATAAGAAGCACAAATTCGGCATAGCCCCATACTCACATAAGCGGTTCTATTGCTGTTATTGATAAACTTGCTTTGAGCACATGCAATACGACACGACGACACCAACGCACATTAAAGCACAGAAACCGTACTGCCACTCGCTTCCAGACGAACTGGCAACTCAGTATCATCCTGCCACAGTCCCCTAAACACACGGACACCTGCGAGTCTCCACTAAAACTCCGCACCACAACTCTAAAGAACGAGCAGTACCAAACAACAGCTACGACACATTGGCTGCTTATCTTCCCCCACACCCAAAACCGCAAATGCCTTGCACAACCCACTTCCTGCACATCGCCAACGCAAACCAGCATTATCAAATGCAC